>NC_135327.1:167737039-168042223 GCF_023851605.1 Tamandua tetradactyla
TGAGAAAATATAAATGGCAGTGATATGAATAAACAAATGTGTTCTGACTTAAGTATTTTTGCTTTGTTTCCTGGCCAGTGCATTTTGACTCTACATTGAGTCATGAACTTTCCCCACTGCTCTGCAAATTAAACGTTTTCATAATTTTAGTTTCAATCATTCTGGAAACCCTTTGTGCCTTTGCAGTTGCTATAGGGAGTGACCACTGAGTACATAAATGATTATCCTGTGAGGCAAAACAGACAATGCTATGGGGAAAAGGACGAGTAATTTGTTACAGCAATATTACTCTCCATGTATCTATTCCCCTGACCCCAAACATGTACATATAGGCATTCACACCCACACACACACACATACAAGAAAAACTCTAAGTGCCATAATTACATTGAGGGATTTCTTTTAAATTAGAGAAAGCCCTGGGTTTGCAGAACAATCAAACATAAGATACAGGATATCACATGTACCATCCCACCACCCATCTACGATTGCATTGGTGTAGAAACAAAACTTTATTAAACCATTTTTCAAGGGGAGCCCAAAAGCAGGTGCAGTTATAGACTTTGCCTTGGTTATGCTCCTTATGCTAAAATCATGATGATTTAGTACTGGGTCTTTAATTCTCACTGCCATCAGCTGCTTGGCTTCTCAGACATTGGAACTGTAGATATATCTAAGGAAACTTTGTCAGCTAGAAGAAGACATTTTACATCTCTTTCCAAGGTAGGAGTATTGTTGCACTATTTTTATACTTGCTCATCAAACAAATCAAACTGTGTCTGACCAATTACGTCAGGGTCAGGGGGATGGAAATTGCACTGTAACTCAATGCAGGCTGACAGGTTTTATGTCAAAGACTGGTTCCTGGCAATGTTTATAATTAAGAAAAAAAATCTATAAACATGAGGCTTGCAATACTTAGTTTGAATTCAACAGGGGCCATTTTCTCCTGGTGCATATAGAAAAATATGTCACTTACTTATAAATGAATAAACATGACTTTGTTACTTTAGTTCTTGCATTAAAGATAACATGCTAATTGTTCTTTTAAAAACTTCTTGTACTTTGATAAGATCAGTTGGTTAGAGCTTTGTGTTTGAGTCAGACAAAGTATGAGCCAATCCATTTCACTGTGTTCCATTGTCACAAACAACACAGTCAAGTCTGTTTGCTATTACAACTGATTAGGAGGTTATTGCAACTAACAAGGGTTATCAGGCTAAAACTATACATCTTTTAGTGCAAACTAACCCTGAAAAAGAGAAAAAAGAGCAAAGTTCACCAGAGAAAACAAATATATGTCCCTAATTCATATAAACTTCCCCCATTTATTTCCCTGTTGTGATTTTACATGTTTGGCTTGTATATATATAAATGTATATATTGTTTTTTTTTTTTGCATGGGCAGGCACTGGGATTTGAACTCAGGTCTTCAGCATGGCAGGCAAGAACTGGTTTGCATATTTTATTGGAATTAATTTGTAACTGAGAGAACGCTGTGGCATGCTGCTCTAGGGAAAAGAGTTTTTCTCCTCCATATTGCATTCTTTAATCAAAATAAAGACTTTGGAACTAGATTTCAGAAAGCCATGTCCCAGTTCTTACTATGTCCTTCTGGGAAATATTTTATCAGCAATTTCTTAAGATGGTGACATCCAGACCAGTTTTTACCTTTTTGTATAATACCTTCAAATAAGAAAAGGACATATGCAATGTCAATAATCACCATAACTAATAGTAATCTTTACTGTGCATTTAATATTCAATGCTTTAGGTTGATAGGATACGAATAGGAGTACAGAAGTTGGGAAAATAGAAAGAAAAGGAAAGTGAAGGTCTGGAAAGAAGATGGCAGCCCTGCTGGCACAAGTTTTGAATTTTCCCCAAACCCTTCCTAAAGAGTCAGAATAACTAAATAGCAAAGCAAATACTAATGTACAATATTTACAATAAACCAGAAAACACAGTATTACTATGAATTAAAAACATAAGTAGTTAAGGGAAAAAAGCCCTAACCTGAGTTGTGTTATATCTGTGTGGGAAGAAGCAGAAAGAAGCAGCAGGCAAATGCAATGTGGTGGATCTTAAAAACAAGGTAACCGCATTCAGCAATGACTGTCTTCTGAAAGCACATCAGGCTAAATGAGAGCAGGAAGCTACCCTAGAAGGGGTTTGCTCAAAACCATAGGTAATATGCAAGGGGCTGGCTTCTTGTAGAGTATGGACGCTGGAACAGTATAGATTCTATCAACTTTCAACACTGACCAGCCCTTCCTGAACAGTGCTACACCCTGGGAAGATACTGATGGGAGTGTAATTAAAATTAAGCAGCACAGGGACAATACTGAGGAAGGAAGAAAAGATCCAGATATAAGTAGAAAAGGTGAAAAGCCAGGAAATCCCAGAACACTATTGTGAACATCTCCTCTTAACTCCTAGGAAAACTAATCTTACATAAAATGCGTAACAGAAAATGATCCTATACAAAGTTATTATAAGAAAAGAAAATAAGGAATATGCCCATAATGTAATTAAAACAATAACCTAATGTTTTTAAAAATAGGCTAAAACATATTAAGAAATGATATAAGATAAATCAAAAATATCTATATCAATATTAGAATATAAAAAAATAAGGTAACAGATGACAGGAAAGAATTAAAAGGAAAAAAAATTCGGAAATGAAGAATAGATTGGAAAGATTGAGAGAGCAAATGTGTACAACTGATAATGACCTAAGGGAAATAAAACAATGAAGACCAACAGAATTAAAAAAAAAATAGAATGAAATAGATAAAAATGATTTGAGAGAAAATACTTGACCTTGAAGATAGACCAAAAATAGAAACAGAAAAGATTTAACATATGGATAATAGGAGTACCTGAAGAAGAAAACCAAAGACAGGAAACAAGAAAAAAAAAAACCCTGAAAAATTATAGTTCAAGAAAACTACCTTAACATTATTAAAGAAAAAATGAAATTATATGTTAGAAGAGCGAACTTCATACCAGACAATATTGACCCAGAATGATCAATAACCAGACATACTCTAATAAAGTACTGGATTTCAGAGAAAAAGACCAAACAAAGGATTTAGGCATCTGGTCAAAAAAGAGTAAATGACTTATAAGGGAAATAAAATTAGACTATGTGGCAGATTGTTTGCAAAACTGGGTCAATAATTCTTGTCCCCTCTATTCTACAATGAGTCCTTGCACCTGTTGACCCTATGCCAGGCCATGTGATTTGCTTTGATCAATGAGACAAGATCAAAATTTGATTCAAGCAGAGACTTACTAAGTACATACACATTCTTGTCTGCAGGCTCCTGCTGTTCTTTGGGACCATCTGAGCACCGTGAATAACTCTGGGTCAGCCTGCTGGAGGACAGGAGACCCGGGGCCCAGTCACCCTTATCACCCCAGTTGACAGCCACTAACAACTATCAAACATGTGAGTGAGGCCACTCCAAACAATTGCAACTCTAGTAAGGTTAATAATAGGGATACACTGAAATCCACTGAATATGTTTAAATCTATGAGTTCATAATTCTGCAAAGAAGAAAAAGAAGTGAATGTCACCTTCAGAATGATTAGGAGCAAATTCATTATTGTAAAGGGTAGGAAATAAAATGAAAGAAGCAAATATTTATCCTGTCTTACTTACTTTGCTGGCTATCAAAATGAGAGTTGAAGGACACCCATTATTTGTAGAATTATTCCACTCAAAAAGTGAAAAATTAATATCAGAATTAGAATACCACCATTTTATAATGCCTATCAAATCTGTGGATCTAAGCATACCATTAACAGCTGTTAAATATCAAATTTTAAAAAGACAATTAAATAGCATATGTCTTCTAATGAAAGAACGCAATAAAAATTGTAGACTTTTTGCAGGGACTGATCCTGAGTCTGATCAAAACTCTGTATCAAGTTGCCAAATTGTGGAAAGTACAGAAGGCCAGGGAGATATGCAAAACCACAGGTCAAGTGGACCTAGTTCTTCAGCAAATAATTTTCTATAAAATGTAAGAGTTGGATGGGCAAACTGTAGAACAACAAGCAACATAAGAGACATATCCAAAAATCACCAAAAAAACAGTACAGCCAAGATTAAATTCCAGTGACTAGAAATTCACACTTGAGAATGCATCATCAGTGACAACCTGTTAAGGATCTTACTGAATTCTTACTACTCCTGAGTCTCTGTTCTAGTCACTAGGATATTTGAGTGATGAAACTATAAAGAATTCCAAAGAAATCACTGGTAAAAGAGTCAAGAAAATGGTTACTTTCGTGGGGAGGGAAGTGATTGTTATGGGATAGAGCACAGAGAGGCTTCTGGGGTTCTGATCATAGCTTTGCTCCTTCACCTGGGTGATGGCACAACAGTGTTGGCCTTATGGTGGTTCCTTAAGCTGAATGTCTGTTTTGCATATTTTTGTGTCTGTGTTTTATTTTACATTGAAAATGTTGTTTATTTAAAAAAAAAAAAGGTCCTTCAGATTAGTGAAAATAACTCTATGGCCAGGTCCTGAAACAGAGCAGGGAACACTGTCATTTTTGACTCCTGAAACTTCTGTCCTGAGTGACATGTGCCCCCTGCAATGCCCAGAATTGAGTTCTCATCTCTGGATTGAATAACTGTTTTTATTTCCCTGCTGTCTATCTCTAGTGACCAAATCATAGCCTCGCACATATTAGGTGATCAATAAGTATTTGTTGATGAATTAATATCCAGGTGCATAGTTTTTACACCTTGTAGAATATTTAGATCTAAAAAGGGATGCTCTTCCTATACAGCTGAGGAATAAACAGTCCTTTTCAAGATTTTAGAGGGACTGGCCCTGTAATGTGAACTCTTCATTGTAATAAGATGCCCATTAAGAAGCTTTCATGAATGTGCATTTCCTGGTTTTCTGTTTCTGGATCATCTTCATTATGTTACCTTTTGCATATATAGTTAAAAAAGACTAAATCATCATGTTTGTAAAATTTAGGTGTATATTAAGAATCATGACACAAAATGTCCCTGATTCAAAGGTAATCAAATTATAGCTGAAGTCCTGGAGAAGATATTCATCACAGGGTTACTAAACAACACTAAATCTGTGATTGATGGTCTATAATTACCTAATTTAGAAAATTGAAAATGGATTATTCATTTTCATTTTCAAATAGAGAGATTCACATTCAAATATTATAGATTTACAATATCATGCCATAGGTAAAATTTATATATGGATATCACTTTTCTTACCCAGTGGCAGTAGAATCATAGGAAATATTCCCAGGTTATTAAAGGTAAATAAAAATGAAAGCCAATATGTATTGTTGATAAATATTAACTTCTTCCCTTTATCTTTTCACACTGAAGCCTAGATCCAGAACAAAATAATAAGAGGTTTTCAACTAAAGTACCTGGGCTCTTTAATACCCTAGAACATAACCAAAGTTTTAATTTCTCAATTCCTAAAAATAATAGAACATGGGCATAAGTGGGAATTAAGTGAAAAAAATCCAAAGCAATTGCAAGGAAGCATCTTAGAAATTGTTAAAAAAAAAAAAAAAGAATGACCAGACAAAATCACTAGAGCTATTCAAAAAACTATAGTAGATTGAATCCTGTGGAAATAAAAACACCAAAAGAAGAAAAGCCTTCAAGCTGAGTGATCCTCATGTCATAAGCCTTTCCTCGTTGCCCCGAACATTCTTTTGCATTTAGACTGTGTTTTAGATTAGGTAATTAAAATTTGCTTTCTACAGTGAAAATACTCAAGCATATGAAATAATTAAGCATATATAAAAAGCCCTAGAATGGTTTTGATTATTTATATTTGCTAAAGGCCAAGAGGGAGGTGAGGACAAGACTATGAGTTTGAAAAATTGCCAGTCTTTGATTATTTTCATTTTAAGTGAACTGTCTCTTGCAATTTGCCTTCGTGATAAGAGCAAAACTGATAGATTCACAGAGTGAGAGAATGGGGAAAATCATGCAAGTTCTCCCTGGATGACTCATCCCTTTAGCAGATTTCTGCTCTCTGTACTAGGTTATGCAACCTCTGTGGTAGAAAGCTGCCCCTCAGACTTGCTGATACCCAGCTTGTGTTTCAAATCTATTAGACTCCCCATTTTTCTGATGTCTCATAGGGATTCCTCCAGTTGCAGTGCAATGTGCATCCTCGGTGGAAACACTATAACTCCTGATTGATGGCATTCAGGAATTCTATATGACTTTTGTCACAATTTACTAGCTATTAGCAAAATTGCCTTAGGTATAGACCTCTCCTTAGTGGTTTCTTCCTGGGCTTTTTGTTCTCCTACAAAATAAATGTGACCTGAAGAGTATCTTGAAAATTATTAATGTGCTTTCTTTATTGCATTTCGGTTTGACTTTCAGCTAAGGAAGCTGTCTTTCTGGAACTTCATTGGGTTACCCAAAGAATATTTAGAGTAAAAAATGAAGTGTTATTTCATTTCTGGCATTCAAAATAGGATTTGATGATGAGAAAATGGAGATTTTCCAGTTCTTTTTATTCTATTCGATAAGGGCCAAGCTTGGAGGATTCAGTTCACAGATTTTTCTAAAAATGATTGATCAGAAGAGGAGACTAAGGAATAGGTGAAGGGCAGGAATAAAAGGAAAAAACAGCCCAGTATTTTCTTAACCTAAGGCATGGTACAGAGGGAGGTTAAATAGGCAGATGTTTAGTCTAGGCTTCCATCCACAGCTGGCTTTGGCCTGCGCAGGGGAGGTAATAATTGAGTAATTTAGGGGAAAAAAGGACTCAGCCCCTCATCAACCTGGAACCAGAGGTTCAAGTTTAGGTTTAAAATATATTAAGTTCTCTGTCTTCCTATCCTTCTATAACTTATAACTAAGTCTCCCATCAGGGAACCACGAGACAACTGATTGATTGTATGCTGATCCAAGAGCTCAGAATAAGTATTTTAAGAAATCTGGGCTATAGTTTCTCCACTAGAAACAAAAAGATATTGGATGAGATCCTTTGTAATATGCCCTGCAGCTTTAAAATCTGATGATTGTTTCATGTAAAAAAAAAAAAAAAGTGCTGTGTTCTGAGTTTGAGATTCAAAAAATTGTTTTTGTTAAGCCTATATATTTATTTTCTTTAGTATCCCCCTATTACTTGTACTTTCTTTTAACAATGAGTTAATTACATATACTGAGCTACAGTTTCATTTTGAAAGACAGAGAAGATTTATAAAAACAATAGAATTGCAATTTCTAGTAATAAAACAAGCAACATTTCTTCAAGAATCCTTCTTCAAGTCCAAAAGTAGAGATGGGAAAACAATTCATATAGGTTGCAAAGGAAATAAAATATGATCTGAGCAAAAATTATATAGATTAAGAACAATTTTATGAGTGTGCATATCTGAATATATTTATGTCTTCCTATAGTACTTATGTCTTCCTCTATGAACCACATATTCTTTTCATTTAGGGGAAAATTTGTCTTCCAAGAGCTTTCTGATCATGAAAAAAAGTTAATGCTTCTATGTTTTCATAATAGTATTTTCTCCATTTCCATGCAGACAAGAGAAATAGGGAAATCAAGTGCTATTAGGTGTTGGGTTAATGTCCCCTTTCCCAACCTAAGATAACATTTTTACTAAAGCAGGAACTCTCTTTTCTGTTAAATGTCTGCAGAATTGAGTTGTCATAAATCTACATCCTATTCAAAATAAGCCATATATTTGTCCAAAATCTGAAGGATTCTTATATAAATGTCTGATTTTCATTTAATGTCATCTAAGTACTTGACTAACCTTATTATCGTCACATCAACAAAAATCTTTCCTGATAGACACTCCAACGAACTTGAGGAACAGCACCAGAGCCTGCCTGTACTCTAAAGGCATAACTCTCATGCTAATAACTTCTTTGTCCTTCTCTTGGTCCTTGGACTTTCAAAGAGGAGAAAATGACAGCTTTCCTGGAGCTGCAGTTGTCTGACTCATGCTTGCTTAAAATAGCAGTGTGATCCACACTTGTCCTGGTCACAAGAAACATTGATAGAGATATACTTAATTGAAATAACTGGAGGATAATTAAGATTGAGTAAATGAAAATTTTATAGAGTAGGTAAAGTGGGTTTTAATACAAGAAAGGTCAAGGCCACAATCTGTGTGGTTATTGTAGAACTCATTTAGAATAGTAAGATAAAGAAAGGGAGAAACATCAGTAAATTGAAATGATACATATTGTGGAGGAAAAAAATCACATCACAAGGACTGCTTTTGCATCCAGAAAGGCAAGGCACATGGTAGAAAATCTTTAGAAATGAAATATTCAACTTACAGAGAAAAAAAATATATGAAGAAAGTCATTCACACAAGCGGAATAAAGTAGTTAATGAAATTATTCAAATGATTAACAGCAAGTACAGAGAAAAATACTTGCAGTTGAGAAAAATAAAAAGACTTCTCCCATATTATCCAGGTTGACTGGCTGCATTAATCTAATTCACTGGATTGATTAATCACTTGGCTTTGTCTTTCGGCATGGACTTTGTGTCCTGAAGCCTTAAACCCTATGGGGTATACTTCAGTCCTGTCTCTTCAAACTGAATCTTTGAATCAATTAATCATAGATGACTTAGTTATAGCATTCCATGTAGTTGTGTCTCACCAACAACATTTTTTTGTGATTTTTAAATATATTTTCAAATAAATCAGTAAACCATAACTCAGTATGATCATTTATTTTTAAACATTTTACTTCAATAAATGGCATGTCTCCCAAGTGTCTACTAGTTCAATTCAAACAGTCTACTTAAGCAGACATTCCTGCAAAACCTGTCTTCAACTTCTCTAATCTTTAGGGATCATTCTTCTTTTGTGCACAAATTGCCCTTATATTATTTGGGCAGAAGAAGCCAAGTTTTTGCCCCTCCTTATGTTTGTGAAACCCCAATAAATGTATTTGTGTTTCATGCCACCCAATAGCCACTCAGCCCCTGCTTTTCCTTTGTCTTATTGCCAACCTTACTCCAGAAATTACCTCTTTGCTATGCGGTTTATCCTAAAGGATAACTTAACCCCTTCTTTGAGTTGTCCAAAGCAATTCTCAGACCTGGTTCTTAATTTCAGCATAACTTCACCAAAGACTTGTGGAGAGCAAAAAAGATAAAGAAATGCCAAACATAGATTAAGGAAGAAAAATTGGATACTTTAAGCCATGGATCTCCACAGGCTCCCGGATTGGATGGCTGTAGCTCTCACCCACCAGTGTACTGCTATTCAAAAGTCCAGGTCACCACCCATATAGGCTTGTGTTCTCCTAGACTCCTCCCTAAATCCAACCTCTCATCCTTTTGAAGTTTCTAGAGAGGAAATGTGAGGTTTGTTTTTGTTTTCTTTTTTGATATTTTATGTTGATTCATTGTTTTATTTACCTGAAAGGTAACCATCCCAAAGATGCAGCTCAATTTAAAAGAAAAACTTTTCATTACTACGCACCAATATTTGGCTTTTCATTACTTCCAAGCATTCCTTTCCAGACTAGGATATTGGCCTTTGTATTAGAAAATCAAAAAAACTTCAAGGACCTTTTTCCTTACCTGAAAGTTAAAGTGCAATCTGCTCTGAAAATTGAATCCAAAGTATCATATTTTGAGACCATGAAGTAGAAAAAAAGTTGACACCTGAAAGCTGCTGTTTTTGCTTGACAAGTAAACATTTAGGCTCAGTAAGTACTCAAGACTATGTTCCTATCCCTGCTAAAGTATTCTGACTCCTTTAGTGATTGTTTATTAGCTAATGTCCACTGATTCTTAACATTAATAGTTGGATGAGTGAAAATTAGTTCAGCAGAAAATGTCTGAACTAATTTGCATGTGAAGTTTATTATACATATGGGTGCACGAATGTGTTGACAATATCCTTTATTTTTTAGCCAGAAGTGTTTGAAACTTGAAAACCACAGGTTGCATAAACTGACTTCAGTTGCACGCTGAGCTATTTTTATTAGTCAGCTCAGCTGTTATCTAACTGATCTTATCTCTAAGGCACCCTGTGGGAATTGTGTAGAACACCTTAATTATTTTAAACAAAGAGTTGAAAAATGCCCTACACACATGAGACACTGAATCCCTGTTTAATCTCTTGTTCTCCAAACCAAAAAAAAAGGAAAACCAGTCACAACTTTTCATTTATAAAAAAAGAAATGGAATTCTTCTTCTAAAACTTTAGATATTTGTGGAAAGGAGCCAAATATGTCGAGTCGTTTCCTGGAAATAGCACCCATCCCACTCAATATTAAAATTCCCAATTTAGAAGAAAACAATATATGGATTAGTCAGTGGGTCAAAGACAGAATTTAATTGGGTCCTAATCCAAAATTTGGAAATAATCTTTGCTTGGATGTTCTTTTACAATCATCACAAAATATAATGAGTCAAGACCTCAAAAGTCCTGAATGAAATGTTCACGATTTTTGAGAACCCTGAGGAGATCAGTTGGAAAGATAATAGGACATATTTATAGAGCACTTGCTCTTCACATCAGGATTATTAGAAATTTCTTATGAATCAGATTGGGAAAATAAAGAGACCAATATATTCATAGCAAGAGGGGAAATTGTACCAAAAATTCAGCAATGAAAAGCTTAAAGATGTTTAATTATGTACTGAGTGCAAAACTTTCTAAATATCCAATTATTCGACTTTGATTTTTTCTATTAAACTAGATTATGTCTAAATATAGTCCAACTAAAGCTCTTCTCATCCAGCAGTTTGTTGTAAATTTGTGATGGATTTATAATTTTTCTCTCCTTGCCTAGCTTCTTCATGTCCTCACATAGCCAAATTTTCCTGGAAAATGATTTTCCAACCTTGCCCAACCCCTGTACCATGATAAACCATTTATTATTCAGTGCCAAAGATGATGCTTTGCTTGTTTGCATCACTAAACAATTAAACATGAAAGAAATAAAACCATATATGCTAGATGGGTCATCATTTACTAAGGGATTCTTACTAGGCTAAATTTTGAAAATTTTATGTGTTAATTAGAAGGAGAGTTTTGACATCCTATCATTAAAGATGCTAATAATATAACTTGTTAGTGGAACAAATTAAATGATCAAATGTTCTGTTATTTCTCTTTGTTCTTTCTGTAAATTATGAACCTCTGATACTTGATCACAACTAAAGTAGGTAAAGAAATAGACAGAAGGACAGACATGACTAGTAGGCAGCTGTATTCTGTCATGGCAGATGAAGAATGAATAGTTAATTGAGATAAGTGAAGCCATCACATTAACCCATTAATCAGAATGACTCACCTCTTTTGCAACTTTAGGCTTCCTAATAAAAATTCTCTATTAGGTAAAAAATACAGCCAGAATAAAGCTAGAAATGGAATTGAGTTAGTTGTAATGTCCTGTACTGTGGACTATGTGAGATACATTAAAAGATATTTAAGAGATATAAAAGATATTTCAAGTAAAAACCTTAATTTGAGGGTGGGCCACGGTGGCTCATCAGGTAAGTACTTGCCTGCCATGCCTGAGGACCTGGGTTCGATTCCCAGTGCCTGCCCATGTAAAAAAAACCTTAATTTGAGAGGCATCTAATTATATTCAAATGCATGAAATGTAAAATAGTTTCTTTAGCAGAATGAAATCTGCGATGTATAAAATAGAATCACAAGCCAAGGACACTTACCAAATGGCTGTCACTGAAAGTATCAGTGAAATGAGGATGGTGTGGGGTGACATTCCAGCAACCAGCAGCACCCAGTGAGATCAGCCACTTTGTAATGAAAGGTAGATGCCAAGAATTTTATATTAAATGCCCCCATGTTTATATGATAGTGCTTAGAATGAGGTCAGTTTTCTAAACTACATTCCAATAAGGAAATTAGGATAAAGTGTCAATTATAAAGTGATAAAATATTAAATATATAAGGTTAAATGTATGAAAGAGGATGCTCTGTGATCTGGGTATAATATCGAATACAAGTCACTGATCTACCAAAAGTATTGTCTTTAGTCCAGAATCAAAGAGTTACTCAGCTTCAGAGGGAGTTTGGTTTCCAGAGCTTGGATAAGAATCCATGAGCTCTTGAAATTAAATCTTCTCATTATGCATTACACTCTCATGTTGGAGAAAGAAAGAAAATAGTGATCGAATTCAATATTATTTTCAGTGCCATAAAAGTTTCCATGGTGTGATTTTCATATATTCAGATGGAAAAAGACTGCTGACACCATGAATATGATGCAAAGCACATCCGCTGAAATCCTAATAAACAAATAAATAAGTTGTAAAACTGGTTCCTAATTTTAGTTATTTGATTCAGCATAGCTTTGACAATAAATGCTAACTATATTTGATTAATTTGTCATCTATAAGTAGCTCTGTTAGGATTATTTGACTATGAGCTAAAGAGAGCCAAAGTATTTGTAGCTTAACCAAAATGTGTATAAATAAGACCACTTGTAAACACAGTCACTCCAGGCTAGCTCCACAATTATCAGGGACATAAGTTCTTGCTTTCTTGTTCTGCCATATTCTAAAGGCAGCTTCCACCCTCTGATCCAAGTAAGCAGCTTGAGTTCCAGCCATCACAACTGGGCTTTGCCTTTTTTGTTTGTTTTAGTTTGTCTTTCAGATGAATTTCTATTTTATTAACAACAATAACATCTGTACACAGTTGAAGATATCTATACTACAAGTATTTGTGTGCTGAAATTTATTTAGTGGTGGCTTTGACTTTTTCTATCCCCTTTAAACCCTTTTAAGTAACTCCATTGCCCTCAATGTTTTTTTTTTTTTTTAAATTGTTTTGAAATAATTGTAGATTCATACTGAAAACAAGTTGCAAAAATAGTTTAAAGAGCTCTCCTCTACCCATTGCCCAGATCTCCCCAAGGTGACATTTTCCACAACTGTAGTGCATTATCAAATCCAGGAAGTTAATTGGAAGAGTCAACTCAACCAGACTGCAGCCCTTACTCAGATTTCACTATTTCTTTTACGGATGCCCATTTTTTTTATATATCTTATGATTAATTCTATGACAATTTCTCCCATATATAGATTCCTTTTACCCATCATTATAAAAAGATAAAGATTTGTTCTATCACTACAAAGGAACTCTTCCCCATGTTGCCCCATTATAGTCACACCCCACTTTCCATTCCTTAACCAATAGCAACCACTAATCTGTTCTTCATCTCTACAATGTTGTCACTTCAAGAATGTTATGATACATAGAATAATACAGCATGTAACTTTTTAAAAAATATTTTATTTAAGAAAGCAAACAATGCATTCAGAACCACCAAAATGCATGTGACCTTTTGAAACTGACTTTTTCTCACAACATAATGCCCTTAAGACTGATCCAAGTTGTTGCATGAATCAACAGTTCAGTCTTTTTATTGCAGCACAGAATTCTATTGTCTGCATGTATCTCAGTTTGTTCAAACATTCACCATTGAAAAGCATTTGGGTAATTTTTAGTTTGGTGGCTACAAGAAAACTGCTCTGAATATTCATGTACAGTTTTTTGTAGTAATATAAGTTTTCCTTTCTTCAGAATAAATGCTCAAGGGTGATATTGTTAGGTCAATTTTCATGGTAAGTGTATATTTTACTTGGTAAGAACTGCCAGAGTTATGTGCAAAGTAGTTGTCCCACTTAATATTTCCACCAGCAATGTATGAAAGGTTCAGTTTCTTCACTTCGCCAATGTGTGACACTATCATTTTCTTTTAATTTGGCCATTCTGATATTGTATATACAGGTGTAATTTGCATTTCCTAATGGCTAATATTGCTGGACATCTTTCCTTGTCTTTATTAGCCATCTGTATATATTCTTTGGTGACATGACAGTTGAAATCTTTTACCCATTTTTTATAGGATTGCTGGTTTTCTTACTGCTGGGTTTATAGAGTGCTTTGTATAATTTGGATATGAGTACTAAGTATGATTTGTGATGTATAAATAGTTTCTCTCAGTCAGTGGCGTATATTTTCATTTTCTTAACATGGTCTTTCATGGAGAATTTTTTTTAAATTTTGATAAAGTTCAATGATTGAACTTTATTTAATGGATTGTGCCTTTGGTTTCTTTCTCTCCCAGAATTTGCTACCTAATTCTAAATCATGAAGATATTCTCCTATACTTTTAAGTTTAATAGCTTCACATTTTACATCTATATCTATGATCCATTTTGAGTAAATTTTTGTGTATAATGTGAGGATTAGGTCAAGGTTTGATTTGTAAGAAGAACATATGCAAACAAGTATGGTGTTTACTGGAAATGGGTATGTGTCCATCTGAAAATTAGAGGGTCTATCACTATAGAAAAAGAACATCCTTAATGTTCATGGGTAGTTAAAAGTTTCCATCAGAGCAGTCACTGCAAGTCAAAACGTGGTGTGGTAGATTGAATTGTGTGCCCCAGTTTGGCCATGTTGTTGATCTTCATCTTGGTCCACATTCTGGTATGTAAATTGTCATAATTTCGTGTTTAAGATGTTATTTCCGTTAAAGCATGGTTAGTTTGAATCAAGCTGGGTTTAATCCAGAACATTAGTGTCCTTTATAAGCAGAGTGAAAATCAGATGAAGAGAAGCCACAGGGAGCAGCCAGAAACCAGAAGTCAGTGGAACCTGGAAGGGAAAGGAGAAGAGGCTGCCATGTGAATTACTCTGTGACAGGAAAGCCAATGACTAATGATCATCTCAGCTAGCCACAGTACGCCACCGTTTTCAGGAAGAAAGCATCACCTTGCTGTGCCTCGATTTTAGACTTCTTCTAGCCTCAAAACCATGAGTCAATAAGTTTCCACTGCAAAGCCAATACATTGCATAGTACTTGTTTTAGCAGCTGGAAAAATAAAATACATGGTTAAGTGGTTTGGCAGGTTTCCTTTCCCATCAAGATCAGATAGAAAAGTAACTTGGCCAACATCTTTGAATGGTGAAGGTTCTCAAATCTATTCTCCTGAAGTCGAAACACCAGTGCTGGTTCACGGTGCAAGCTTTAATATTTAATGTCAAGGCTTTGCCTCTCTCCCTTCTTAATTAGTTACTAATTGCAGTATTCTGGACTTGAGCCAAGTACCCAAGCTTGATTTCTTTTAGGTGACTCTGCTTGTTCATGGTTCATGATCTCTCTATTTCTGATTCAACTCAGGGGATTTTCAGAAAAAAATATTTGTGAAGAGGTTGATCCTAAATTGTCATATTTTTGGATCTTGAAATTATCTTAATTCAGATAAAAATTATAAAACTACCAGAAAAACCATAGCCCTTTTCCTTAATCATTGAAAATTGGGGGGGAAGAAATAAGTGATGCAATAGGAGAATGGAACTGGATTGAATTTCATGAGATGTACACACTTGCACCAAGAGAAGTTGTGTCCAGTAGAGCGAGCAAGAGTTTTCCATTAGATTCTTAATCTTTGTTGGTAATCATTCAATTCCACTGGAGTTTTAAATGATGCCTAAGGGATGTCTGATATTTTTCACTCAGTTGAGGAACAACTAAACTCATATAAAATATGCCCTGTTTAATAACATGTTAAATCCATTCTGGTGACTGGGGAGGTCAAAATAGTGGCATAGGGAGCTGTGGAATTTAGTTCATTCTCTACAGCAGCTAGTAAATAGCCAGGAGCTGCTTGGCACAATTTTTTTGGAGGACTTCTGAGGTCAGATGCACATCATACACCAACCAGGAATGACCTGAAGGGCCAAGACTATAAATCACAGAACAGAACTGCAAGCAAATCCTTTCATGCTGCAGAGGCTGGTGCTCCTCACCACAGGTGTGGCAGGCTGACTCAGAGTCTCTTCCCAGTGGGAGCAGAAGCCTGCTCTACTAGAAGTAGGAGAAGGGGAGCTCAACCACACTCCAATTGCAGATTTGATTAACAAACTTGGACTGCTTAATACTAGCTCTGAGTACAGGCAAACCATAGCACCAACTAGAAATAAACCCCATATTAACCCCATTCCCAACAGAGAGAAGGTGGGGCTGAGGGAAAAAATAAAGGAATCGATTTAAATAAATAAATAAATAATTAAAAATCAGAGACTACTGAAGTTGAACACTGGAAAAGGGCTGTACTCCAAGAAAATGGGCACATAGAGCTGGATACCAGCCCCAGTTCTTGATTGGCAAACCCTCAGAGCTGGAGACAGGGTCTGCAAACAGATTTCTTTTTCCCTTCGCTTTCCTTTTTATTTAAGCAACCCATTGAAACAAGAACAACAACAACTATAACAACAACAACAACAAAAAAAGCAGGCATTCTCCATTTTCAGCCATGCCCAGGAAAGGGTGGAGGTAAGACCAAATGAAAGAAAAAGTAATTAGGTGGAGGACAGAGTTCTCTACAGGGTATATCGTCCTCAAGAAAGGGGTGGGGGCAGGGCCCAGCACAAGTAGTGGCTCTCAATCAGAGAATTTAGACCACAGGGGTTGGGATATCAGTAGCAGTTTCAACCTAACAAATGCAGAGACCAACCTGTCTCAAACATGTTCCTGGCAGGAGGAGAAGATGGGCTGTTGGAGAGACCTGCAATTTTTCCAAACTGCCGGGAATACAGAACTGAAGAGTGGCACTTCCTCACCCTCACCCCTCACCCCCCCAAAAAAAGAAGGGAAGAAAGACCCAGCACTGATGGTGACTGTTATTTAGAGAATTCAGAACTCAGGAGCTGGAAAACAGAAACATTTTAAGCCTGCCTTCAGTCTCAGCCTCTATCCAGACCATGCCCCTGACAGTGATGGGTCTCTTGGGGATTAAAGGCACAATGCCACTTGAAATCTGTGAGCAGCAACAGGCTGACAAGCACCATCTTCTGAACAGGACAGAAAAAACACAGACTTAAGCATTCTCATGGAAAAGACTGGAACCCTGCTGGGTCTCATTCCCAGGGAGCCCTGACACTAATTCAACCCCCTTCAGGAATCCTGGGCTTGTCTTGTTTGGACCTGACTGGGGTCAATCCTGTCTAGGGGGACTGTCTGCTAAGAGACAGACTTCCAGATAAAAGTTGCTAGAGGTAATGAAAGGAGTGTTAAAAACATATAGAGGCAAAAACAAAACAAGTAGCAGATTTGCCTTGGTAGTGAAACAACTGCACACACACAGAAAAGGGGAGTTTCAGAGAACTGAAATATAGGCAGGGCAATAATCAGTAAAATGGGAGCTGAAAAATTCTGATCAGTATAAACAGAAGCTAAGCTAGAGGTCTAGAATAGATTGAACCCAAATCTCAAAGAATAGTTATAGAACAAAGCCAATCAACAAGAAACCTTAGGCAAAAGACAGAAAACAACCTCCAGAATAAACTAATCAAGAAAATCATATGCACAGACACCAGGAAAACTCATGTGTCAAACTCAAAGCACCAACAAATGTCCAAGCCAAAGGAGCAAACTAAACCTCAAATGAAATACAGGAGCTGAAACAACAAATTAAAGATGTTCACACAAATCTGCTAAATCAAATCAACAATTTGAAGGAAAATGTGCAAAAAGAGATGAAGGAAGACACTGAGTGGCCATAAAGAAGTACCTGGAAGCTTGCAGAAAAAAAAAGGACAGAACTTATGGGAATGAAAGGCACAATAGGAGAGATGAAAAAAATAATGAAAATTTATAGCAGCATATTTGAAAAGAAAGAAGAAAGGATTAGTGAACTAGGAGATAGGACATCTGGAATCTTACACACAAAAGAACAGACAGGGAAACAATGGAAAAAATATGAGCAGGGGTTCAGGGATTTGAAACACAACATTACGTTCATGAATGTATATGTTATGGGTACCCAGAAAGAGAAGAGAATGAAAAAGGGCCAAAAATAATAATTAAGGAAATAATCACTGACTATTTCTCCACTCTTATGAAAGACATAAAATTACAAGTCCAAGAAGCACATGAAACTCCAAAAAGAATAGACCCAAATCAAACTACTACAAGACACTTCCAGATCAAATTGTCAAATGCCAAAGACAATGAGAGAATTCTGAGAGCAGCATGAGGACAGAGATTCTTCAGATTCAAGAGAAGCTTGATAAGACAAAGTCCAATTTTCTCAACAGAAGCCATGATGGTGAGAAGGCACAGGTATGATATATTAAAGTTACTGAAAAAGAAAAACTTCTAGCCATGAATTCTACATCTGGCAAAACTGTCTTTCAACAATGAGGGAGAATTTAAAATATTTATAGATAAACAAACATTGAGAGAGTTCATGAAAAATAGATGTGCTCTACAAAAAATACTAAGGAGAATACTACAGACAGAAATGAAAGACAGGAGAGTTCTAGAGAAGAGTGTAGAAATAAAGATTATCAGTAAGGGTCTAAAAAGCTATTAGAGAGAGGGGGAGAAAAGATATGACATATAAAATGTAAGAAACAAAATGGTTGTAAAAAGTACTGCCTTTACAGTAATTACATTACATTTTAACAGACTAAACACCCAAATCAAGACATAGACTAGAAGAATGGGTAATAAACAGAATCCATCTATATGCTGTCAACAAGAGATTCACTTTGGACCCAAAGAGAAAAATAGGTTGAAAGTGAAGGATTGGGAAAATATATTTCACACAAACAACAATCATAAAAAGGAAGGGTAGCTATACAAATATCAGAAAAATTAGACTTCAAATGTAAAACTATTAAAAGAGACAAAGAAGGGCACTATGCATTAATAAAAGGGGCAATTCATTAAGAAGAAATAGCAATCATAAATAGCTATGCACTGAGTTGAAGTGCCCCAAAATACATGAGTCAAAAGCTGACAACGCTAAAGGGAGAAGTAAATGCATCTACAATAATAGATAGATACTTAGATACAACACTCTCATCAATAGATGAACATCTAGAAAAGTGGATGAATTAGGAAACAGAGATCTTGAATAATATGATAAATAAACTAGACTTAATAGACATTTACAGAACCTTCCACAAAAACAACAGCAGAATAAACATTTTTCTCAAGTGCTCATGGATCATTCTCTAGTATAAACCACATGTTGGGTCATAAAGCAGTTTTCAATAAATTTCAAAAGATTGAAATTATGCAAAACAGTTTTTCAGATGATAATGTAATAAAATTAGAAATCAATAACAGGAAGAGAGCTAGAAAATTCACAAACTATACAGGCTAAACAACACACTCTTAAACAACCAGTGGGTCAAGGAAGAAAATACAAGAGAAATCAGTAAATATCTTCAGGCAAATGAAAACGAGTGTGCAACAAATCAAAAGTTATGGAATGCAGTAAAGGTAGTGCTGAGAGGGAAATTTATTGTCCTAAATGCCTAAAAATTTAAAAAAATAAAAAAAACAAAAAGAAAAAATTGAGAACATTAATTGCTCATCTGGAGGAACTAGAGAAAGAACAAAAAACTAACCCCAAAGCTAAAGAAGGAAAGATCAGAGCAGAAATAAATGAAATTAAAAACATGAAAACAATTGGGACACTGAACAGAACCAGAAGTTGGTTCTTTGAGAAAATAAAGAAAATTGATGGACCCTGAGCTAGGCTGACAAAATAAAAAATAGAGAGAATGCAAATAAATTAAATAAAAAATACATGGGGGTACATAATCTGACCCAGCAGGAAATAATAATAGGACACTATGAGCAACTATATGCTAACAAACTAGACAACTTAACAAAATGGACAATTTCCTCGAAAAACATGAACAACGAACATTGATTAAAAAAGTAAAATAGAAGACTTCAACAAACCAATCATAAGTAAAGGGATTGTCTAAATCATCAAAAACCTCCCAAGAAAGAAAAACCCAGGACCAGATGGTTTTGCATATGAAATTCTAATAAGCATCCAAGAAAGACCTAGCTCAAATGATTCACCAATCATGCTCAAACTCTTCAAAAAGCTGAAGAGGAGGGAAAGTGATTTAACTCATTCTATGACACCAGCATCACCCTAATACCAAAGCCAGACAAAGATACTAAAAGGAAAGAAAATTACAGACTAATCTCTTTAATAAATATAAATGCAAAATTCCTCAACAAAATACTTGCAAATTGAATTCAGCAGCAAATTAAAAGAATTATATACCATGATCAAATGGGCTTTATTCCAGGTATGCAAGGGTAGTTCAACACAAGAAAATAAATTAATGTAATACACCAAATCAATAAATCAAAGTAGAAAAACCACATGATCATCTTAATTAATGCAGCTTAGCCACTTAAAAAAATTCAACATCCTTTCTTAATGAAAACAATTCAAAGGATAGGAATAGAAAGAAACTTTCTCAACATGACAAAGAGAATATATGAAAAGCCTGAAGCTAACACTGTACACAATGGGGAAAGACTGAAAGCTTTCCCTCTAAGATCTGGAAGGAGACAAGGGTGCCCACTGTCACCCTGGTTATTCAACTTGTGATGGAAGTTCTATCTAGAGCAACCAGGCAAGAAAAAAAATTAAAGGGCATCCAAAATGGAAAGGAAAAAGTAAAACTTTCTCTGTCTAGATGATATGATCTTATATGCAGAAAATCCCCCCAAAATTCTGGTAAAGATATTAGACCTATTAAATGAGTATAGCAAAATGGCAGGATACAAGATCAACATACAAATGTTAGTAGTGTTTCTATACAGTAGTATTGGGCAATATGAAGAGGAAATCAAGAGAAAAAATTCTAAGAGAATCAAATATTTAGGAATAAACTTAATCAAGGATCTAAAGGACTTGCACACTGAAAATTACAAAACATTTCTGAGAGAAATCAAGGAAGACTTAAATAAGTGTAAAGACATACTGTGTACATAGATTGGAAGAATAAATATAGTTATGAGGTCAGCTCTATCCAAATTGATTTACAGATTCAATGCAATACTAGTTAAAATTCCAACAACTTACTTTGCAGAAATAGAAAAATGCATTATCAAATTTATTTGGAAGGACAAGTTACCCTGAGTAGCTAAAAATATTTGGAGAAAGAAAAATGAAGTGGGATGTCCCACACTACCTGACATTAAAGCACGATACAAAGCTACAGTGATCAAAACAACGTGGTACTGGCATAAAGATAGATAAACTGACCAATGTAATTGCGATGAGAGTCCAGAAATAGACCCTTGTAACTATAGACAGTTGATTTTTGATAAGGCAGCCAAGTTCACTCAACTAGAATGGAATAGCCACTTCAATTAATAGTTCTTGGAGAACTGGATATCTGTATCAAAAAATAATGAAGGTGGGCTCCTATCTCACACCTTATACAAAAAATAACTCAAGATGGATCAAAGACCTAAACATTAGTGCTAAGGACATAAAACTTTTACGAAAAAAAATGGGAAAATAAATATCTTCTGGTAGGAGGTGGTTTCCTAGACCTTACACTCAAAGTGCAAGCAATGAAGAAAGAAACAAAGAAATGAGATCTCCTCAAAATTGAATACTTTTGTGCTACAAAGGGCTTTGTCAGAAAAGTGAGAAGGAAGGCTACTCAATAGGAGGCAATATTTGGAAACCACATTTCAGTTAAGGGTTTAATATCCAGACTATATAAAGAAATCCTACAATTCGACAACAAAAAGTCAAGTAACCCAATTACAAATGTACAAAAAGCATGGATAGATACTTTTCCAAAGAGTATATACAAATGACTCAAAACCATATGAAAAGACACTAACTTCATTGGCTAATTAGGCAAATACAATTCAACACCACGGTAAGATACCATCTCACACCTACTAGAAAGGCCATTATATATATTTAAGAAAAAGAAAACAAAAAGTGTTGGAAAGGATATAAAGAAATATATAAAAATTCACTGCCATTGGGAATGTAGAATGGTGCAGCTGCTCTTTAAGGCAGTTTGGTGGTTCCTCAGGAAGTTCAGTATAGAATTGCTTTATACTGGGATACACCAATCCCATTATGACATATATACACAGAAGAACTGAAAGCAAGGACACAGACAGATATTTGCACCCCATTGTTCATAGCAGCATTATTTATGATTGCCATGAGATGAAAACAGCCCAATGTCCATCAACTGATGAGTGGATAAACAAACTGTAGTCTATACAAATGATGGAATAATATGCAGTTGTAAAACAGAATAAAGTCATGATGCATGCAACTGAGTGGATGAAACTTGTTGACATTACGTTGAGTGAAATAAGTCCGAATCAAAAGGATGAATATTGTATGGGCTGACTGATATGAATCAATTCTAATGAGCAAACTCTGAGAGTTAAAGCTGAAAACACAGGTTATTCAGAGAGATTTGTTAGAGATTACACATTTGATTTTTCAGGAGTACAGAATATTTAACAAGATTGATTGTAAAGATCCAGAAATGGATAGCACAATATTATGTGATATTTGCAAGGTATTGTAAGTATAATGAACAAAGCTGAGTGTGAGCATGTTTGAAAGAGGAAAGCTAGGGGCATGTATGACACCAGAAGGACAGATAGAGGATTAAAAACTGGTACTGTATAGCTTAATGAAACCTAAGGTGGTCATTGATGGTGAGTAAATGTGCAAATATAAGAAAGTGTTGTACATGATCAAGAATTACAATTGCAGGGTATTAAAAATGGAATGGTAAATGGAAAAAATAAGATTACTGCAAACTTAAGTCTATAGTTAACAGTAACACTGTAATATTTTTTCATCAATTGTAACAAAGGCAGTATACCAAGACTAAATGTCAATAAGAGGGGTATGTAAGTGATGAGTGTACCTGTTTGAAAGGATGTATGTACTCTAGAAAAGCCATGTTTTAATCCTAATCCCATTTTGTAAAGGCAGCCATTTCTTCTAATCCCTATTCAGTACTGTATATTTGAAATTGTAATTAGATCATCTCCCTAGAGATGTGACTCAATCAAGTGGTTGTTAAACTGGATTAGGTGAAGATGTGTCTCCACCCATTTGGGTGGGTCTTGATTAGTTTACTGGAATCCTGTAAAACATCCTATAAAACATTTTGGAGAATGTGAGAGATTCTGAGAGAGCAGAGATTGACATAGCCACGAGAAGCAGAGTCCACCAGACAGAGACCTCTGGAAATGAAGAAGGAAAACGCTTCCCAGGGAGCTTCATGAAAGGAAGCCAGGAGAAAAAGTTAGCAGATGGTGCCATGTTTGCCACATGCCTTTCCAGATAAGAGAGAAACCCTGACCCTGCTCGCCATGTGCCTTCTCACTTGAGAAACCCTGAATTTCATCTGCCTTCTTGAACCAATGTATCTTTCACTGGATTCCTTAGATTGGACATATCTATAGACTTGCTTTAATTGGGACATTTCCACAGCCTAAAAACAGTTAACTTGCAACTTCTTAAATTTCCCCTTTTAGAAAAGCCATTCCATTTCTTGTATATTGCATTCCGGTAGCCAGCAAACTAGAACAATGAGTACAGGATTTTTTTCTCTTCTTTCTTTGTGGAAGAAATGTAAATGTTTTCGTATAGATTAGATTGTGGTGGTGAATGTGGTGCTGTAACTATGTGATTGTATCAGGAGCCGCTGGCTGTACAATTAGAATGGATTATATGGTGTGTAACTAATATTGTTTAAAAATAAACAGAGATACAAGTCCTGGAGAAGACGTGGGGATAGAGTTATACCTAGTCACTGTTGTTGGGGCAGTGTCATGGTTCCACAGGAGGCTAGGTGTAGGGTTGCCATATGCTCCTGAAATCCTGTTACTAGGAATATACTCAAAAGAACAGAAAGCAGAAACATCAAGAATACACATTCGCTCACTGGCATTTATGGCATTATTCATGATTGCCCATGGATAGTGGTGGCCCAAGGGTTCATCTACTGATGAGAAGAAGGGTGAACTGTGGTGTATATGTACAATGGAATATAGTGCAATTGCGGAAAGGAATGAAGTTTTGAGGGATGCAAAGAGTTGAATGAATCATGAGGACATTTTGTTGAGTGAAATAAGCCAGAAACAAAGGACAGATACTGTATGATCTCACTAATATAAATTAACTATAATGAGAAAACTCTGAAAATTAAATTTGAGAGTATAGGTTATAGGTGATAGGAAGTAGGCAACGATAGGGCAATCAATGATTAAGGAGTACAGAATGTTCAATTAAGCTTATTGTAAAGGTTCCTAGATTGTAAGCTCTTACAGCGGTCACATTTACTATTGAGTTTTAACTGTTATTTCTAAATTCTGAGATTCTGTGCTCTTTGTGTATAGCCTGGCAGTTCCCTGGAACTTTAGGTATGTGTGGCACCTGACACTCAGAGTTAGAGTTTTGCAGGTCTAAAAGCCAGCATTACTCCATACGGCGACTGTTACATAGACTGAAAAAGAGATCAGACTTCAGTTAGAGACATGAATGCAGATGATATGGTTAGGAATAAGGTAAATCAGAATACAGGATAGAGATATAAAGTTGCAGTGGCTAAGAGATTTGAAATAGTCAAGAGACAGTCTGGGGACTTCCTGGAAGATGGCGGCTTAGTAAGACGCGCGGATCTTAGTTTCTTCTCCAGGACACCTACTAGGGGAGTAGAAACGATACAGAAAGCGCTCAAAGCCACAACAGAGATAAAAAAGACAGCGTACCCCATCCTGGAACGGCTGGCTGGCTGAGAGAAGCAGCTCGGGTGAGATCGCCGAGGCGCGCGGGCCTTACCGGGCGGGGTGGCAAGCGGCCGGAGTTACTCCCTTCCCCCTTCCCGGGCCGGCTGGGAGAATTGGAGAGGTGGTCCCCTGAAACCAAGGCGACTGGCGCCCACATCACGCGCAGCCCCCGGACCAACTGAGAGAATTGGATCGGAAACCCCCAGGCCGCGGAGAACGGTGACCCCGTGACTCCCGGGGAACGTGCACTCTCTCGGGCGGGCCGCTGCCGCTGGCGCCCTCCCGCCACGCTTGTTGCCCAGGGCCGACTAGGAAATTCGGACGGGCTCTTTCCCTGGCTGCGGCGACCAGCAATCCTCCCTGCGTTCGGACACCCTCCCTGCGTTCGGACCCCGGGCCGGCTCAAGTCACTTCGGCTAGCGAACCCCCAGGACGGCGAGAGTTTTCCAAAGTTTAAGGTCCCACAGCACCTTTTACTGGTGGGACCCGCAGACAAACGTGTGCCACGAGCGCCACCTACTGGGCAGGATAAGAAAAACAGAACCCAGAGATTTCACAGAAAAATATTACAACCTTGCTGGGTCCAACACCAAGAGAAATCTGAATAAATGCCCAGACGCCAGCAGCAGAAGATAACTGTCCACGCTCAAAAGATTGAGAATATGGCTCAGTCAAAGGAACAAACCAATAGCTCAAATGAGACACAAGAGCTGAGACAACTAATGCTGAATATACGAACAGAAATGGAAAACCTCTTCAAAAATGAAATCGATAAATTGAGGGAGGACATGAAGAGGACATGGGCTGAACATAAAGAAGAAATAGAAAAACTGAAAAAACAAATCGCAGAACTTATGGAAGTGAAGGATAAAGTAGCAAACATAGAAAAAATAATGGAGAGCTACAATGATAGATTTAAAGAGACAGAAGATAGAATTAGTGATTTGGAGGATGGAACATCTGAATTCCAAAAAGAAACAGAAACTATAGGGAAAAGAATGGAAAAATTTGAACAGGGTATCAGGGAACTCAAGGACAATATGAACCGCACAAATATACGTGTTGTGGGTGTCCCAGAAGGAGAAGAGAAGGGAAAAGGAGGAGAAAAACTAATGGAAGAAATTATCACTGAAAATTTCCCAACTCTTATGAAAGACCTAAAATTACAGATCCAAGAAGTGCAGCGCACCCCAAAGAGATTAGACCCAAATAGGCGTTCTCCAAGACACTTACTAGTTAGAATGTCAGAGGTCAAAGAGAAAGAGAAGATCTTGAAAGCAGCAAGAGAAAAACAATCCATTACATACAAGGGAAACCCAATAAGACTTTGTGTAGATTTCTCAGCAGAAACCATGGAAGCTAGAAGACAGTGGGATGATATATTTAAAATACTAAAAGAGAAAAACTGCCAACCAAGACTCCTATATCCAGCAAAATTATCCTTCAAAAATGAGGGAGAAATTAAAACATTCTCAGACAAAAAGTCACTGAAAGAATTTGTGACCAAGAGACCAGCTCTGCAAGAAATACTAAAGGGAGCACTAGAGTCAGATACAAAAAGACAGAAGAGAGAGATATGGAAAAGAGTGTAGAAAGAAGGAAAATCAGATATGATATATATAATACAAAAGGCAAAATGTTAGAGGAAAATATTATCCAAACAGTAATAACACTAAATGTCAATGGACTGAATTCCCCAATCAAAAGACATAGATTGGCAGAATGGATTAAAAAACAGGATCCTTCGATATGCTGTATACAGGAAACACATCTTAGACCCAAAGATAAACATAGGTTGAAAGTGAAAGGTTGGGAAAAGATATTTCATGCAAATAACAACCAGAAAAGAGCAGGAGTGGCTATACTAATATCCAACAAATTAGACTTCAAATGTAAAACAGTTAAAAGAGACAAAGAAGGACACTATATATTAATAAAAGGAACAATTAAACAAGAAGACATAACAATCATAAATATTTACGCACCGAATCAGAATGCCCCAAAATACGTGAGGAATATACTGCAAACACTGAAAAGGGAAATAGACTCATATACCATAATAGTTGGAGACTTCAACTCACCACTCTCATCAAGGGACAGAACATCTAGACAGAGGATCAACAAAGAAATAGAGAATCTGAATATTACTATAAATGAACTAGACTTAATAGACATTTATAGGACATTACATCCCACAACAGCAGGATACACCTTTTTCTCAAGTGCTCATGGATCATTCTCAAAGATAGACCATATGCTGGGTCACAAAGCAAGTCTCAACAAATTTAAAAAGATTGAAATCTTACACAACACTTTCTCGGACCATAAAGGAATGATGTTGGAAATCAATAATAGGCAGAGTGCCAGAAAATTCACAAATACGTGGAGGCTCAACAACACACTCCTAAACAACGACTGGGTCAAAGAAGAAATTGCAAGAGAAATTAGCAAATACCTCGAGGTGAATGAAAATGAAAACACAACATATCAAAACTTATGGGACGCAGCAAAGGCAGTGCTAAGAGGGAAATTTATTGCTCTAAATGCCTATATCAGAAAAGAAGAAAAGGCAAAAATACAGGAATTAACTATCCATTTGGAAGAACTGGAGAAAGAACAGCAAGCTAACCCCAAAGCAAGCAAAAGGAAAGAAATAACAAAGATTAGAGCACAAATAAATGAAATTGAAAACATGAAAACAATAGAGAAAATCAATAAGGCCAGAAGTTGGTTCTATGAGAAAATCAATAAGATTGATGGGCCCTTAGCAAGATTGACAAAAAGAAGAAGAGAGAGGATGCAAATAAATAAGATCAGAAATGGAAGAGGAGACATAACTACTGACCTCACAGAAATAAAGGAGGTAATAACAGGATACTATGAACAACTTTATGCTAATAAATACAACAATTTAGAGGAAATGGACGGGTTCCTGGAAAGACATGAACAACCAACTTTGACTCAAGAAGACATAGATGACCTCAACAAACCAATCACAAGTAAAGAAATTGAATTAGTCATTCAAAAGCTTCCTAAAAAGAAAAGTCCAGGACCAGATGGCTTCACATGTGAATTCTACCAAACGTTCCAGAAAGAATTAGTACCAATTCTCTTCAAACTCTTCAAAAAAATCGAAGTGGAGGGAAAACTACCTAATTCATTCTATGAAGCCAACATCACCCTCATACCAAAACCAGGCAAAGATATTACAAAAAAAGAAAACTACAGACCAATCTCTCTAATGAATACAGATGCAAAAATCCTCAATAAAATTCTAGCAAATCGTATCCAACAACACATTAAAAGAATTATACATCATGACCAAGTAGGATTCATCCCAGGTATGCAAGGATGGTTCAACATAAGAAAATCAATTAATGTAATACACCATATCAACAAATCAAAGCAGAAAAATCACATGATCATCTCAATTGATGCAGAGAAGGCATTCGACAAGATTCAACATCCTTTCCTGTTGAAAACACTTCAAAAGATAGGAATACAAGGGAACTTCCTTAAAATGATAGAGGGAATATATGAAAAACCCACAGCTAATATCATCCTCAATGGGGAAAAATTGAAAACTTTCCCCCTAAGATCAGGAACAAGACAAGGATGTCCACTATCACCACTATTATTCAACATTGTGTTGGAGGTTCTAGCCAGAGCAATTAGACAAGAAAAAGAAATACAAGGCATCAAAATTGGAAAGGAAGAAGTAAAACTATCACTGTTTGCAGACGATATGATACTGTACGTCGAAAACCCGGAAAAATCCACAACAAAACTACTAGAGCTAATAAATGAGTACAGCAAAGTAGCAGGTTATAAGATCAACATTCAAAAATCTGTAGCATTTCTATACACTAGTAATGAACAAGCTGAGGGGGAAATCAAGAAACGAATCCCATTTACAATTGCAACTAAAAGAATAAAATACCTAGGAATAAATTTAACTAAAGAGACAAAAAACCTATATAAAGAAAACTACAAAAAACTGCTAAAAGAAATCACAGAAGACCTAAATAGATGGAAGGGCATACCGTGTTCATGGATTGGAAGACTAAATATAGTTAAGATGTCAATCCTACCTAAATTGATTTACAGATTCAATGCAATACCAATCAAAATCCCAACAACTTATTTTTCAGAAATAGAAAAACCAATAAGCAAATTTATCTGGAAGGGCAGGGTGCCCCGAATTGCTAAAAACATCTTGAGGAAAAAAAACGAAGCTGGAGGTCTCGCGCTGCCTGACTTTAAGGCATATTATGAAGCCACAGTGGTCAAAACAGCATGGTATTGGCATAAAGATAGATATATCGACCAATGGAATCGAATAGAGTGCTCAGATATAGACCCTCTCATCTATGGACATTTGATCTTTGATAAGGCAGTCAAGCCAACTCACCTGGGACAGAGCAGTCTCTTCAATAAATGGTGCCTAGAGAACTGGATATCCATATGCAAAAGAATGAAAGAAGACCCATCTCTCACACCCTATACAAAAGTTAACTCAAAATGGATCAAAGATCTAAACATTAGGTCTAAGACCATAAAACAGTTAGAGGAAAATGTTGGGAGATATCTTATGGATCTTACAACTGGAGGCGGTTTTATGGACCTTAAACCTAAAGCAAGAGCACTGAAGAAGGAAATAAATAAATGGGAACTCCTCAAAATTAAACACTTTTGTGCATCAAAGAACTTCATCAAGAAAGTAGAAAGACAGCCTTCACAATGGGAGACAATATTTGGAAATGATATATCAGATAAAGGTCTAGTATCCAGAATTTATAAAGAGATTGTTCATCTCAACAACAAAAAGACAGCCAACCCAATTACAAAATGGGGAAAAGACTTGAACAGACACCTCTCAGAAGAGGAAATACGGATGGCCAAGAGGCACATGAAGAGATGCTCAATGTCCCTGGCCATTAGAGAAATGCAAATCAAAACCACAATGAGATATCATCTCACACCCACCAGAATGGCCATTATCAACAAAACAGAAAATGACAAGTGCTGGAGAGGATGCGGAGAAAGAGGCACACTTATCCACTGTTGGTGGGAATGTCAAAGGGTGCAACCACTGTGGAAGGCAGTTTGGCGGTTCCTCAAAAAGCTGAATATAGAATTGCCATACGACCCAGCAATACCATTGCTAGGTATCTACTCAAAGGACTTAAGGGCAAAGACACAAACGGACATTTGCACACCAATGTTTATAGCAGCATTATTTACAATTGCAAAGAGATGGAAACAGCCAAAATCTCCATCAACAGAAGAGTGGCTAAACAAACTGTGGTATATACATACAATGGAATATTATGCAGCTTTAAGACAAGATAAACTTATGAACCATGTAATAACATGGATGGACCTAGAGAATATTATGCTGAGTGAATCCAGCCAAAAACTAAAGGACAAATACTGTATGGTCCCACTGATGTGAACGGACATTCGAGAATAAACTTGAAATATGTCATTGGTAACAGAGTTCAGCAGGAGTTAGAAACAGGGTAAGACAATGGGTAATTGAAGCTGAAGGGATACAGACTGTGCAACAGGACTAGATACAAAAACTCAAAAATGGACAGCACAATAATACCTAATTGTAAAGTAATCATGTTAAAACACTGAATGAAGCTGCATCTGAGCTATAGGTTTTTGTTTTGTTTTGTTTTGTTTTGTTTTGATTTTACTATTATTACTTTTATTTTTTTCTCTATATTAACATTCTATATCTTTTTCGGTTATGTTGCTAGTTCTTCTAAACCAATGCAAATGTACTAAGAAATGATGATCATGCATCTATGTGATGATGTTAAGAATTAATGATTGCATGTGTAGAATGGTATGATCTCTAAATGTTGGGTTAATTTCTTTTTTTCCGTTAATTAAAAAAAAAAAAAAAGAGAAGGGATAATTGGAGATGAAGGGATACAGACTGTACAACGGGACTGGATATAAAAACTCAGAAATGGACAGCACAATACTACCCAATTGTAATGCAATTATGTTAAAACACTGAATGAAGCTGCATGTGAGGTATAGGTTTTTTGTTTTTGTTTTTTTTGTTTTTTTTTTCTTTCTATTATTGTTTTAATTCTTATTCTGTTGTCTTTTTATTTCTTTTTCTAAATCGATGCAAATGTACTAAGAAATGATGAATATGCAACTATGTGATGTTATTAAGAATTACTGATTGTACATGTAGATTGGAATGATTTCTAATTGTTTTGTTAATTCTTTTTTTAATTAATAAAAAAAAATTAAAAAAAAAAAAAAAAAAAAAAGAGTCTGAAGTTACTCTTTTGCAAGCTTCAGTCAGATATTGCAAAGTACTACGGTATGGTAAACCTTAACCAATAGTATTTCTGAAAACCCTAAAGTATACCCTGGGTTCTATCTAAGAATCTATAAAATTTTTACCTATTAAGTTTATTTTTTCAGAAATTTAAAGCCTCCAGATAACTTCTATGCCAGACAGGCCCTGAAATCCAGAGGCCAGCCTGTCCAAGAAGATCATCCAGTTGCATTCCCCTACCCTATAATGTTGACATCACTTTTCAACAAATAATTTAGAATGGTCATTGCTCAGGTGTCCCTGAAGATTGAGAGAATGATCAAATGAGAGGGAGGAGTTACAACCGAGAAGATAGGATGTAACAAATGATTTTGACTACTGACTCATTATATAGATATTTCTTTTTAGTTTCTGGTGTATTGGAATAGCCAGAAGGTAATACCTGTCATTGCTGAACTGATTTTCAATAATGATTGTATAGCTATATTGCCTTCATCTTGTGACTGTATGAGTGTAGAAATCTTGTGACTGATACCTCCTTTACACAGTGGATAGGTAGACAAGTGATAAAATAAAGACATGCATGAAAAAATAGTCCGGGAATATTGGAAAAACCCATACATGGATTATGGGCAGTGATAGTACTACTTCAATAATCTTTCATCAACTGTAAAAAATATAATTACTGCAAAAAAATAGCAGAATTACAAAAAAAGTGTGATCATCAATTGTAACAAATTTTCCTCAATAATACAAGCCTTGATGATAGGGAGGTGTATGGGAATCATGTATTTTATGCAAGATTGTCCTCTAAACCCAAAACTTCTCTATTAAAAAAAAAACTCCTCTCTGGTTCCAGTAGAGAATTAGGCTACCTGGCCTCCAGTTCATTTGGCATCAAGATGCAGCTGGAATGGGAGGTGGCCTTGGCTGGAAGAAGTAAAAGTCTTTAAAAGATGACTCTGATTGCCTGGGATCCATTGTGTGAGCAATTGACATTCTTATTACTTTATTATCTATTTTCCTTCTGAAGATACTGAATTTTGTAAACATGAAGTAAACTTTCATGTTCTACAAAAATGGGGGTAGATTGAGATTTAAAGTTCTCAAGCAAGTCATGAAAAGATGACTGTAGCTCTTTTTTGTAGTATTACAAATATGAATATTCATGGCTGTAAAACTTCTTTTAAATACATAAAACAAAAATAGACCAACCATTAATAACTATATCAGCTTTAAAGCTGGTGTATATGAATTTGTGAAAAACCTTACATACCTACAAGCATGAGGTATCAAATCTTATCATTAATAGCAGGTGTATTTTCACACCTTTATCACTGAACTTTAACGTATATCCAGAGAGGATGTTTAACAATTACATTTGACTTAAATTTCACTTTAATAAAAAATGAGTGTTAGGTGAAGGGAAGCAACGTATGCACTGCTCTTGTGGGATGTTTGGTGGTTAAGAGAGTCGACTCTGAACTCAGATGAATTGAATTCCAATCTATATCAGGTGACAACCTATATTAAATGACAATCTCAAGTAGATTACTTAATCTCTCACTTCCTCAGTTCCCTTGAATGTAAATTGGGGGTGATAGTATTTAATACCATATTGGGTAATTATAGTAAAGAAGATAATCCATATAAATTGCTTGAATGAGTACCCAGCAGAGAAAATTGAAAATAACACTAACATTTTCTGATCAACCAGATTATCTTTGTGAAACAAACATTTCCCAATTGTTGATGTGTCAAGTTTTAAGGAATTAAAATTAAAATATTTATCTATATTTAAAAATAACTGAGTAAAGCAAAACATTCATGAGAAATGTTACTATTTTCCCAATATATCATGAAATAAAATGTTTTATAATCGAATATACCTTAAGTATTTATTCTATCATTTACTCATTAAACAAATATTTATTAAGTGCTTAAGTATCTACCATTTACCAGGCACTGTTTTGAGTAGCAGAGAATTTATTATTGGACAAAACTTTCCCTTGACAATTATTTTATTTATGGTTGAAATTATCTTCAGTATCCAAAAGTTCAAACTTCAGCTTTCACATTATGAATAATTCTAGTAAAATTTTTCTCTCTTCAGAGACAGGCCAGAGAAGTTACTATCAATTCCACTACTGACTTGATTTAATAGGCAAACATTCTTAAAAGTGAAAACCTCTAGGATAGCGCTTGTTTCTGAATTTTGATAGACAAAAGGTAGTAGCACCAACTTTCATTCCTTAGCCCTTGACCCTACAATGGCTGTTTTCCCCTTTTAGCATGTCAGTAGCCGAATTCAGTGTTTCTATTTATTTGTCATTGGGTGAAAGTAAATAAATGTGCAGTTTCCTTCAAGAACTTGAGAGTAAAATTTATTTGAGAGAGAATAATATTAAAAGCTCTCAATTATGCAACATAGCTACATATAATCCTTTTTTATCCAAGTGAAATATTTTCAGAGAAAACTACATTATGTTTTTTAATTTGATAAAAACGAGTCTTTATATATATATATATAATCACTTCTTTTATAAAAAATTAAAATGCATTATTACTGCCATAGTTATATGTAATAAGGTTCAACATAACTTTAGTCACCACTACTTTTCATGAAAAGTTTCAACGACCTGTTAAAGTGGTCAAAATCATTCCCAGGAGACTGCACCATATCTATTATTGTTGAACTACACACACATTTTAAGATGGAGTGAAAAATATGGAGGGATTTCTAGCATCTTAGTAAAACGTTTCAATTTCTTAGATGGAAAAAAATCATTCAAAAATGTTCTTCACTTCTGTTTTTCTCCATACCCAATCTCTTTTTCCAGCTAAGGTATTTGTTCTTTCCTTTTTCTTGCCTTCGTCATCAATCCTCAAAACATAATATGAAATGAAGAGGCTCTTAGTTAAAGGTAGTAATAAGAAGAGGAAGTTTCATTTTCCTTTTATCTCTGGTCACACAAAGTAGATATATCTGTGATTTTCAATCAATTTTAGAATTGCTTCATAAACAACTCAACTATTTTTAAAAACTCTAGTTCATATTAAGTGATATATTACCCAACACAGAATATCTCCTACAAATAATTCATTCATAATACATTTGCACATCAATTCTCCATTGATAGCCTGAAAAATCATATTATTGTGCCAAAAACCAATGCATGGTTTTGTCTTTCACTAGTGAAGAAAAGCAGAATTTACTGAATTTACAATGATCCAGTTTACCAATTCAGATACTTTCTATCCAAAACAATTTTGTTTCTTCCTGGACCACCTGGATTGGTTGTAACTAAAGCTCAAAGATGGTTAGGAAATTGGGCAGCCTTTGTTTTGACAGAGTAAATATTAACAATGTTAGCACCACCATTAATCCCAGAATGTATTATCTTGATGAGAGGCAGGAAGGATTGGGGATCAGTTGAATCTGGATTTGGTGCTTATACAAACTGGCAAAATATTTTCACTGAAAACAGAGAATTTAGTCTTAAATCAGCCCCACCAAAAGCCATAGATTTTTTTTCTTCTGGCATGGGTCAACAGGGAATAAACTGATATGTGATTAGCCTCATTGGGTCAGATTTTGTAGGTAATGGAATAAGAGTTACCTTCAGTATGCTAGGCTCTTTCCTTAACCTAGAAATCCATTTAGAAGGAAAAATGATCAGATAACCCACTGCCATGTTTTAACTTAAAGATAATTCTGCATAGCAATATTCTCCATTAGCTTTGAAAATATTGTCAATGTTCTAATGTAAATGATAGCAAAAAAATCCTCCTTATTTTTCTAGGCTGCTATGACAAGTGCTACTCAATAGATTGGCTTCGAAACAGGAATTTAGGGCAGTGCAATGATGACTCAGTGGCAGAATTCTCACCTGCCATGCCAGAGACCTGGGTTCAATTCCCAGTGCCAGCCCATGTTTAAAAAACAAAACAAAACAGGAATTACTTACTGGCTCATGGCTTGCAAATCTAGAGGTACAAAATCAAGGCATCAGAAAGGCCATCCTTTCTTGGAGACCCAGAGTCTATAGGATTCTGGTCCTTGTTTGCCACAAACGTCAGGATTCCTAGGCTTGCATCTCTATTACATAGAGACATAGAGATCTTCTCTCTCTCCCTCTGCTTGCTCTTCCGGTTTCTGCTGACTTCTAGCTATGATTACTCCTTGTGGCTTTCTCTGATTTCTCTTTATAGGGCCTCCGATGATGCATATTAAGGCACACTCTGACTCAATTTGACCATGACTTAACTAAACATAACAATCTTTAATAGGTCATATTTACCATGAGTTCACATCCATGAGAATAAGATTAAGGTTAAGAATATTAATTTTGTTGGAGTTATATAATTCAATCTACCATAGAAATTTTGATGAAAATATTTGTGTTTTTGTGATCATCTGTTGCCAAATGGTCTCCCACTGTCACAGTTCAATCATAAGCCAAAGACTTTGTTTGGTAAATTCAGCATATTTAAGTAGATGAGAATTAATTTTATTAGCATCTATCATACAGTTGCACTTTGTGACCATGCAAGTGTTTACTATTGGAATGAAACCTCAGTTAAGTGCTAACAATAAGTATATTGTAAGTTTATTCAATATATGAAAATTGTGCTTGCATTGAGAAACTGAAGCTAAAATGAGCTTTTAAAAACTCTTTTACCTTTTAGGAAACAAAGGAGGATACCTTCAACACAGAATATTGGCAAGTGCTACTAATGTGAAGAAAAATATATAGTCATTTTATTTGAATTTTTTGACCTTGCTATTTTTGTGGATTTTTGTTTGTTTGTTTTAGGTTTTGGTTTTCATTTTTGGCCTTCTGCCATTTTCAAGACACAGTTCATTTTCTTAAATGAAGAAGAAGATTCTAAGAAGCAGTCATTGCAAACAATTTCCAGAACACAATTTCAAACTACTGGTCCAAAGTATTTGGCACTTTAGGCAATAATTTGTAATCCTCCATCAGACCCTGCCATTGGAAATAACCACAGTTTTGTTATTTTATCTTGAAAATTGTATTCTCTGAGGCTTTCATTCAAAGAAAAATATACCAAGATGTAGATAAAACCAATCATTCTGTCATTCCCTGTTCTGCATCTTAGTGGAGATGATGGTGACAGATGAAATTTCATTGAAAGAAGGATTGCCTCTGCATATCAGTCTAAATGTAACTTTTTTTGAACTGTGAGATAACAATGCTGACTGGGAGCGATGAAGAAATAAACATAAGCAGGGGCATCAGTGGAAAAGTCCATCACTCAATTTCTACCAATAATAAATACATAGAGAAAATATATATATTCATTACATGGTTGAAAGACCCGAAGCCCATAACATTTAGAGATGCAATTTCCAAATATCCTTTGAGCATTTTCAAAGCTGTAGCTGAATATCAACAGGATAGTCTGTTCATCCCCAAAGTCATGCTGTTATTATTTTTCCTTCCCCATGTTTTAATGTAGCATACTCCTTTTCTGGTCCAGTTAAACACACCCCTTGACAAGGTTGTAGGTCTGAGCTCCTGTAACATGGACGAGCTCATTGGAGAAAAGAGTCATTAGTGAAACAAAATTTCTATCATGAAGGAATCAACCATGTTTAAGTTAAACCAAACTTCCCAAATATAAAGATGCTTGCTATTAGTCAGCTGACCTTGCTATTAAGTCAAAATCCTCAAACTTTTGCAACCATATTTACAGGATGCGCTGAAGAACCCTGGAATGATGAATGCCCAATGAAAGGTTATAAAATCACTGGAAATTTGTTTTTCAGTTTTTGGATTGTACTTTGGCTATATACATTAAGTGAACTGGATTTTTGATTGAAATGACTGGACTGTTAACATTGGTGGTCAGGTCGACAACTGAAATGGAGAAGTCAGCATTTGTGGACAGAATCGGTGTCTTCCAAAATTTTATAATTGATTGAAACTTGAAAGAAGAATACCTAGTAGACTTTGGGTGCACTCTCATTTTTTTTACCTAAAATAAATATATTTCCTCTGCTTCCCATTTCATTTTGCACAAAGTAAAAACGGTTACATGATTTTCAAGATATACGTTGAGTATATAATGTTCCCAAATCATAACATTTATAGTATCATTCTCAAGATATTTTTATGCTCCAGTCCTGTTTTATAACATTGAGTACAAGAAAAAAAATAGTACTCAGGTATATGAGCTCTAGAGAAGACAACTTAATCAGGAAATTAATTAAGATGCTGTAATTCCTAGTCTTGTTTGTGAACATCCTCGGATATTGGGTACCCCGAGAACTCTACCCACCGTTAATGTTGAAGGAACTCAGCATTATGGCAAGTATGACAGGTTCTAAGGAAGCATGTGTCATTAAGATTTTGCAGGGAAATGAACCTTTAGGAGCATTCCACTTCACCACCATGCCTGCTGCAAGATCCTTGGCTTGGCTTAGTCTTGCCACATAATGTCTTTACGTCAACAATAAAACAATTGGGATTGAGAATCTCTCCAATTTTTTTGGTTATTTTCTTGAGCTACAAAATTAAAGGGCCATTATGAAGCTATTTCTTGGATTAAATATAAAATAACTATAATCAGAGAGATTTTTCTGTCACTTCTGTGATAGAAAGCAGAACACAAATATGGCAGTTGAGCTTGTTCTTTTCTGGTTTGGAAAAAACAACTTAATTCAATAAGAAATGGATATAATCCCTAAATTATTTATGATCAATGCCATATTTTGTATATGGATTGCAAGGAGGCTCAAACTCTAAATGTTACAATGGAGGTTGGAGAAGGAACACCTATAAGACGACAAATTTTAAACTCTTAACTATAGGTTAAGTAAGGTTGTGAAACTGTTACTGTGAGGGACTTGAAACTCAACCACGTATCTTCTCTCTCAAGTATACATACTGAGAATATTTATCAGATTGCATTCATGTGAAATATTATTTGATCTGATCTTTTTGTAGTTCAGTTTTATGCTATTTCTCAAGTGAAAAAAAAAAGAATATTGAGGAACATAAATCTGCCCTATTCTAAGGAGTTGCCTCCTAACAATGAAACACTCTCCTATTCATTTTTCAGTGAAGTCTTCTTATTAGAAGAGGTCAGTCAGTACCTGGAAAGATCTTGTGAGCAATTCGAATTTTGTTTCTCTGTGTGTTTGCGTGTGTGCATTAATTACAGAAGTTGAGTTTACAGAACAATCATGCATTAAATACAGGATTCCCATATACCACCTGTATCAGTCAGGGTTCTCTAGGGAAACAGAACTGACAGGAGATATCTGTAAATATGAGATTTTTTTAAAGTGTCTCATGCAATTATGAGGATGCATGAGTCTAAATTCTGTAGGACAGGCCACAGCTGACAGCTATGATGAAGGTGTTCAGTGAATCCTCTTGGAGATGCTCGCTGGTTGAAATGGAGAGAGTGGTTCTCTCTTCTGACTTCTTTAAAGCCTTTAACTAATTAAACACCACTGATTTCAGAAGACACTCCCCTTGGCCGACTGCAGATGTAAACAGCCATGGATGCAATCAATGTGCTGATGATTTAATAAACCAGCCCTCTGGTTTACTAACCAGTCATAAAATTTCCTTGCAATAATGGTCAGGTCGGTGCTTGCTTGACCACACAACTGGGCAAGTTGACATATGAACTTAATCAACGCCACCCTATTATTAACACCTTACATTGATATGGTATATTTGTCATAATTTATGAAAACACATTTTTATAATTGTACTGTTAACTATTGTTCATGGTTTAACTTAAACCGTTTGTGTTGTGCAATTCCATGAATTTATTTTTAATTTTTATTCTAGTAACATATATACAACCTAAAATCTTTCCTTTTAACCACATTCAAATATATAATTCACTGATGTTAATTACATTTACAGTGTAATATTACAATCTTCGCCACCCATTATCAAAACATTTCTATCATCCCAAATGCAAATTCTGTACATTTAAAGCTTAACTCCTTTATCTTGTTCCTTGATAATTAAATTCTAGATGCTGATGTTTTTAGTTCACTTATTCTAATTAGTTCATATCAGTGAGATCATATAATATTTGTGGGTAATTGTCTGGTTTATTTCATTCAACATGATGCCTTCAAATTTCATTCATGTTATTGCATGTATAAGAACTTCATTCCTTTTATAGCTCAATAATATTCCATTTTGTGGAATATTGTTTAGCCATTCATCAGTTAATGGACATTTGGGTTGCTTCCACCTTTTGTCAAATATGAGCGATGCCACTATGAGCATCAGTGTGCAAATATCTGAGTCGTACTTTCAATTCTTTGAGGTGTATATCTATAAGAAGGGTTGCCGGGTCGTATGATAATTCTCTACTTAACTTTCTGAGGAACTGCCAAACTATCTACCACAGTAGCAGCACCAATTATATTCCCACCAGCAATGAATGAAGGTTCCTATTTCTCTGCATCATCACCAACACCTGTAATTTTCCCTTTTATTAATAGTTTAGTTTTTAAATAGTAGCCATTTTATAGTATTGCATGGCTTTGATTTGCATTTCCTTAATGGCTAATGATGTTAGCATCTTTCCAAGTGCTTTTTGGCCATTTGCACATCTTCTTTGGGGATATGCCTACTGAAGTCTTACTCATTTCTTAATTGTGCTGTTTGACATATTGTTGTTGACTTGAAGCATTTCTTTATATATTCTGGATAGTAAGCCCTTCTTAGATATGTTGTATTTTCTCACATTGTGTTGGTTGTCATCTTACTTTCATGGTAGAGTCTTTTGAGGCACAAAAGTTTAATTTTAATGAGGTTCCCACTTATCTACTTTTTTCTTTTATTGTTTGTGCTTTGGGTGTGAAGTCTAAGAAACCATTGCCTAACACAAGGTCCTGAATGTGCTTCCCTATATATTTTCTTAGGCGTTTGATAGTTCTGGCACTTATAGTTAGGTCTTTGAATTATTTGACTTGATTTTTTTAGATGGTGTGATGTAGGGCTCCACATTCATTATTTTGTAAATTGAGATCCAGTTTTCCTTGCACCATTTCTTGAGAAAATTAATTGAGTGGTCTTTGCCCTCTCATCAAAGTCAGTTCACTACAAATGTGAGGGCTAATTTCTCAGCTCTCAATTCAATTTCATTGGTCTATATGTTTGTTTGGGACCATGTTGTTCTGATTATAGTAGCTTTGTAATATTTTTTTCCTTTTTTTTTGGCATGGACAGGCACCAGGAATTGAACCCGGGTATCCAGCATGGCAGGCAAGAACTTTGCCACCATTTGTAATAATTTTATGATCAAGAAATATGACTCATTCAATTTTGTTCTTCTTTTTCAAAATGGCTTTGGCTAACCAGGACAACTTACACTTCCATATATATTTGATGATTGGCTTTTCCATTTCTGCAAAGAAGGTTGTTGGAGTTTGTTTGTTTTTTTTTATCGGAAAGAAAAAAAAAATTAACACAACATTTAGAAATCATAACATTCTACATATGCACTCAGTAATTCTTAACATCATCACATAGATGCATGATCATCGTTTCTTAGTACATTTGCATCGGTTTAGAGGAACTAGCAACACAACAGAAAAAGATATAAAATGTTAATATAGAGAAAAGAAATAAAAATAGTAATAATAGTAAAAAAAAACAAAAACAAAAACAAAAAAAACTCTATAGCTCAGATGCAGCTTCATTCAGTGTTTTAACATGATTACTTTACAATTAGGTATTATTGTGCTGTCCATTTTTGAGTTTTTGTATCTAGTCCTGTTACACAGTCTGTATCCCTTCAGCTTCAATTACCCATTATCTTACCCTGTTTCTAACTCCTGCTAGACTCTGTTACCAATGACATATTTCAAGTTTATTCTCAAATGTCCGTTCACATCAGTGGGACCATACAGTATTTGTCCTTTAGTTTTTGGCTGGACTCACTCAGCATAATATTCTCTAGGTCCATCCATGTTATTACATGGTTCATAAGTTTATCTTGTCTTAAAGCTGCATAATATTCCATCGTATGTATATACCACAGTTTGTTTAGCCACTCTTCTGTTGATGGAGATTTTGGCTGTTTCCATCTCTTTGCAATTGTAAATAATGCTGCTATAAACATTGGTGTGCAAATGTCCGTTTGTGTCTTTGCCCTTAAGTCCTTTGAGTAGATACCTAGCAATGGTATTGCTGGGTCGTATGGCAATTCTATATTCAGCTTTTTGAGGAATCGCCAAACTGCCTTCCACAGTGGTTGCACCATTTGACATTCCCACCAACAGTGGATAAGTGTGCCTCTTTCTCCGCATCCTCTCCAGCACTTGTCATTTTCTGTTTTGTTGATAATGGCCATTCTGGTGGGTGTGAGATGATATCTCATTGTGGTTTTGATTTGCATTTCTCTAATGGCCAGGGACATTGAGCATCTCTTCATGTGCCTCTTGGCCATCCGTATTTCTTCTTCTGGTAGGTGTCTGTTCAAGTCTTTTTCCTATTTTGTAATTGGGTTGGCTGTCTTTTTGTTGTTGAGTTGGATAATCTCTTTATAAATTCTGGATACTAGACCTTTATCTGATATGTCATTTCCAAATATTGTCTCCCATTGTGTAGGCTGTCTTTCTACTTTCTTGATGAAGTTCTTTGATACACAGAAGTGTTTAATTTTGAGGAGCTCCCATTTATTTATTTCTTTCTTCAGTGCTCTTGCTTTAGGTTTAAGGTTCATAAAACCGCCTCCAGTTGTAAGATTCATAAGATATCTCCCTACATTTTCCTGTAACTGTTTTATGGTCTTAGACCTAATGTTTAGTTCTGTGATCTATTTTGAGTTAACTTTTGTATAAGGTGTGAGATACGGGTCTTCTTTCATTCTTTTACATATGGATATCCAGTTCTCTAGGCACCATTTATTGAAGAGACTGTTCTATCCCAGGTGAGTTGGCTTGACTGCCTTATCAAAGATCAAATGTCCATGGATGAGAGGGTCTATATCTGAGCACCCTATTCGATTCCATTGGTCAATATATCTATCTTTATGCCAATGCCATGCTGTTTTGACCACTGTGGCTTCATAATATGCCTTAAAGTTCGACATCGCGAGACCTCCAGCTTCGTTTTTTTTCCTCAAGATATTTTTAGCAATTCGGGGCAACCTGCCCTTCCAGATAAATTTGCTTATTGGTTTTTCTAATTCTGAAAAATAAGTTGTTGGAATTTTGATTGGTATTGCATCGAATCTGTAGATCAGTTTAGGTAGGATTGACATCTTAATTATATTTAGTCTTCCAATCCATGAACACGGTATGCCCTTCCATCTATTTAGGTCTTCTGTGATTTCTTTTAGCAGTTTTTTGTAGTTTTCTTTATATAGGTTTTTTGTCTCTTTGGTTAAATTTATTCCTAGGTATTTTATTCTTTTAGTTGCAATTGTAAATGGGATTCATTTCTTGATTTCCCCCTCAGCTTGTTCATTACTAGTGTATAGAAAAGCTACAGATTTTTGAATGTTGATCTTGTAGCCTGCTACTTTGCTGTACTCATTTATTAGCTCTAGTAATTTTGTTGTGGATTTTAGGATTCATCCCAGGTATGCAAGGATGGTTCAACATAAGAAAATCAATTAATGTAATACACCACATCAAACAAATCAAAGCAGAAAAATCACATGATCATCTCAATTGATGAGGAGAAGGCATTTGACAAGATTCAACATCCTTTCCTGTTGAAAACACTTCAAAAGATAGGAATACAAGGGAACTTCCTTAAAATGATAGAGGGAATATATGAAAAACCCACAGCTAATATCATCCTCAATGGGGAAAAATTGAAAACTTTCCCCCTAAGATCAGGAACAAGACAAGGATGTCCACTATCACCACTATTATTCAACATTGTGTTGGAAGTTCTAGCCAAAGCAATTAGACAAGAAAAAGAAATACAAGGCATCAAAATTGGAAAGGAAGAAGTAAAACTATCACTGTTTGCAGACGATATGGAGTTTTGAATGAGATTGTGTTGGATCTGTAAATTGCTTTGGGTAGACTTGGCAACTTAACAATATTTAGTCTTCCAGTCTATGAATATGGAATGCCCTTCCAAAATTAATTTTTTGTAGTTTTCTATATACAAGTACCTTACTTCAATTGTTATATTTATTGCAACATATTTGATGCTTTCAGTTGCTATTGTAAGTAGATATTTCCCTTGATTTTGTGTTCCATTTGCTCATGGCTAGTGTATAGAACCATTACTGATATTAGGTTGTTGATCTTGTGCACTACCATTTTGCTGAATCCATTCATTAGCTCTGTAAGTTTTTTTGTTTTATTTTATTTCTCAGGATTTTTTGTATTTATGATGATGTCATCTGCAAATAGGGAAAGTTTCACTGTTTATTTTTCAGTTTTGATGTCTTTAATTTCTTTTTCTTGCCTTACTTTTTGGGGCTGGAATGTCCAGTACAATGTTGAGTAGCATTCATAAGTGGACATCCTTTTCTTGTTCCTAATCTTAAAGGGAAAGCTTGTAGTCTTTCACCATTAAGTATGATGGTAGCTACGGGTCTTTCATATATGCCCCTTATCATATTGAAGAAATTTCCTTCTACTCCTGAAGTTTCTAAGTTTTTTTGCCAATAGGAGGTGCTGGATTTTGTCAAATACCTTTTCTGCATCAATGGAGATGATCATGTGTTTTTCTCCCTTTATTCTGTCAATATGGCGTACTATATTAATTGACGTTCTTTTGTTGAACTACTTTTATGTACCTGGGATAAACCTCACTTCATTATGGTACATTATTCTTATATGATGTGTTGTTGCATTTCATTTGCTAGTATTTTGTTGAAAATTTTCACATCTATATATGTAAGTGATACTGGTCTGTAAATGTCTTTCATTGTGGTATCTTTCTCTGGATTTGTTCTGAGACTTTGGTATGATGTTACCTTAACAGAATGAATCAGGGAGTATTTCCTCTTCTTCAGTGTTTGGAAGAGTTTGAGCAAGATTGGTGCTAATTCTTTTTGGAATGCTTGGTAAAATTTCCCTGTCAACCCTCGTCCTGGTATTTTCTTTGTTGGGAGGCTTTTGATAACTGATTCAATCTCCTTACTAGTTATTGGTTAGTTGAGATCTTTTATTTCTCCTCGAGTCAGAGTAAATAGTTTGTATGTTTCTAAGAATTTGTCCATTTCATCTAGGTTATCATATTTGTTGGCATGCAGTTTTTCATAATGTTCTTTTGATTTCAGTGAGGTTGGTAGTAGTGTCTTCCTTTACATTTCTGAGTTTAGTCACATGTACCTGTTTTAGTTTGTAAGCTGCTGGAATACAATATACCAGAATGGAATGTCTTTTAAAGAGGAAATTTATTAAGTTGCAAGTTTGCAATTCTAAGGCCATGAAAATGGTCAAATTAAGTCATCAACAAGAAGTGACTCTTCACTTGAGAAAGACTGATGCTATCTGGAACAGTTCTGTCAGCTGAGAAGTCATGTGGCATCTGCTGGGACCTTTGGGTTTCGGACACCTCTCTTAGCTGGGGAGGCACATGGTGATGTCTGCTAGCTTTCTCTTCTCATTTCATAAGACGTCCCAGGGGTGCCTTCCTTCCACATTTCCAAAGGTCTCTGGTTGTGTCAGCTCTGTTAGTTCTGAGCTTTTTCCAAAGTGGTTCCCTCTTAAAGGGCTCCAATAAGTAACCCACCTGGAATGGGTGGAGACACACCTCCATGGAAACGATTTAATCAAAAGTTACCACCCACAATTGGGTGGGTCACACCTCCATGGAAACAATAAAAAGATTCTACTAGCAATATTGAATGAGAGTCAAAGCACATTGCTTTTCTGGAGTACATAATAGCTTCAAACCAGCCCAGTACCCTGTCACAGAAAATGCATTATATAATTTGAATAATTTAAATTTATTGGGACTTTTTTGGACTTAAGATACGAGCTATCCTGGACAATAATCCGTGTGCACTCATGTAGAATTCATGTTCTGCTGTTGTTGGGTAAAGTGTTCTATATGTGTCTATCAAGTTCTAGTTGGCTTAGAGTAGTGCTCAAGACTCGTATTTCCTTCCTGATCATCTGTCTAATGTTCTATCCATTATTGAGTGTGGTGTATTAAAGTCTCCTACTATTAATATAGAACTATCTATTTATCCTTTCAAATCTGTCAGTATTTGCATCATGTTTATTAAGGATCTGCTTTTAGGTGCAAATATATTGATAATTATTATTTTTTCTTGTTTATTTGACCACTTTATCAGTATATAGTGACCATCTTTTTACATAGGAACTGTTTTTTATCTGATTTGTTTTTTTATCTGATATATATAATAATTGCATGGTATATTTTTTCCCAAACTTCCACTTTTAACTTGCTTATGTCTTTGAATTTAAGACATAAATTTGTCCATTTTATCCAATCTGATAATATCTGCAATTCAACTGAAGAGTTCAACTTATTTATATCTAAAGTCACCAGTGATAATGCAGGACATTCCTCTGTTATTTTGCTATTTAGTCTTTCTAAGTCTTAAACATTTTGTGTCCCTCATTTCTTCCATTAATGGTTAATTTCATTATTTTTTCAGTATATTTGTATTGCACTATATTGAGAACTTTCTCATTTTTATCAAATATATTTTTTATATAATTTCCTTATGGTTACCATAGGGTTAAAAATATCACATATATATGATATTTGATTGGATATCAACATCTTCGATAGCATACACATACACTGTTCTATGATGATCCCTCCTCCTACCTTTTTTATTTGTACTTGTTATGATTATACCTTTGTACATCATATGTCCAAAACCACAGATTTATCATTATTTTGTATGCATTTGTATTTTAACACCTATAGGAAATAAAAAGTAGAATTACATGTCAAAAATACAATACAATTAGTACTGACATTTTTAAGATATTTGTTTTACCAGAGGTCTTTATTTCTTTAAGCTGCCTTGAATTACTTTCTAGTGTCCTCTTTTGGAGTACAAAAAACTCCCTTTAATATTGTGGGCAGTTTTGGTGTAGAGGTGATGATTCCCTCAACTTTTCTTGATCTGAGTATATTTTAATCTCTGCCTCATTTTTGAAAGAAAGTCTTGTCAGATATAAAATCCGTGGATGGCAGTTTCATTCTTCTAATGTTTTAAGTATTTCAACCCAATTGCCTTCCTGCCTCCATGGTTTCAGAGGAGAAATCTGACCCAATCTAACTGGTGCATAATGTACTCTTTTTCTTATGGATTTCAGAATTCTCTCCTTGTCCTTTACTTATTTTGTTTTTTGTTTTTTTTTTTTTTTAGCATGGGCAGGCACTGGGAATCGAACCTGGGTCTCCAGCATGGCTAGAGAGAACTCTGCCTGCTGAGCCACTGTCTATTGCATTTAACAGTTTGATCAGTATGTGTTAGGGCTTTTTTTTCTTCAAATTTATCCTATTTAGTGTTCTCTGGGCCTCTTTGATATGCATAGTCATGTCTTTTGGGAAGTTTGGGAAGTTTTTTGTCATTATTTATTTGAATATTCCTTCTTCCCCTTTTCCCTCTCTTCTCCTTCTAGGACCCCATAGTGTATGTATTGCACACTGGGGAGTGTCCCAGAGCTCTCTAAGGCTGTTCTCACTTTTTTTTTTTTTTTTTCTTTTTTGTTTTTGCATGGTCAGGCACCGGGAATATTCTCACTTTTTTATAATTCTTTTTTTCTTTCTACTCCTCAGCCTGATTTCAAGTATCTTGTCTTCAAGTTCACTGACCTTTCTTCTTCCAGCTCCAATCCTCCTGGGAATTTTTCGTTTTAGCTATTGCCATCTTCAACTCCAGTTAATTCTGTTCAGTTCTTTTTTAACATTTCTATCTCTTTATTGAGAGTCTCATACTGCTCATTCATTATTTTGCTGATATCCTTTGGTTCTTTCTCCATATTTTCTTTCATCTTCTTGAGCTTGTTGAAAGTCATTTAGATTAAAAGTGTGGGTTGGGTGTGTCTACCCTGTGGTCTCCCCCACTGGGATTTCTGGATTTGCATCCTGTCCCTGTGCATGGGCCATCATTTCCCCTTTCTTTGCTCACCTCATAACCTTTTGCTGTACACTCTACATTTTAATGCTTTACAATGTTAACTCTGGGACTTATTCCCTGGGATATGTTTCTTGAGTTTGTCAGCAGCTGGTGATAGAGGAGATTTTCTCGAGTGTCAGCCTTCCTGTCAAGAAGGTCTGCCCAAGACAAACATAAAGTACAGGCCCTTTCTGGGTCTACGTCTTGTCCTGGGCCTGTGCTTGCGCATTACCTGAGGTGTTCTGCTGTTGACAGGAGCTTGAATACCCCTCTGCTTCTGAGGAGACAGATTTTATCTGTTTCCTGGGTGATCCACTGCCAGACTCAATGCAGGTAAGGCTTTGCCCCAGGCCATCCAACTCAACTGTTTCTTACACTGCCTACATCGTCTTAAGTTGCTTTTACCAGAAAGGCACATTCTGGGAGGGGAAGTTTTCCAAGTTAATATTCCCCAGCTGGGACTAGGCCACAGCCACACAAAGGGAGTCCTGGTGGGCTCCAAACTGTCCTGGAGAAGGGACAGAAAGGGGGCCAGGAGCTTCTTCCATAACTCCCCAAACTTGCACTTTCTTAAACTGCCTAGGAAATGTGGCCCTTTACTGTCCCCTGCAGCTCTGAGGAAGCTTACTATCTTTAAGTCTGCTCCTCCAGCTTTGTCTGGAGCAAATTGGAATAATGGCCCCCTCAGAGCAGGGCCCCAGCCATCTGAAGTAGCTAATCAAAAGTTATGATCAGCAATCAGCCCTTACCCACTCCAGATCTCAAGGAAGTGGATTTTTATGTCCCTTTCTGGCATTAAGAAGCGACTTCAAGGGCTTGATCCCACTGCTGCCTGTCATGAGAGTGGGGAATGGGTGCTTGCAACCAGTGGGAGGCAGAAAGAGCAATTTGCTGGTATTTACTGCAATTCATCAGCCTCTTCTTACTCTTTCTTGGATGTCCTATAGTGTCTACTGGACTTCTGGGGTCAAAGTGGTTGATTCAGACAGTTCCTGCCTTTTTAATAGTCATCTGGTAGAGGAACTGATGTCTGAAGCTTCCTACAATCTTCCCACAAGCACAGTAAGTTTTGTTGTCTTTTGTTTGTTGCTTTTCTGAGCATATCAAGACTGCATGCTTAATCTAAAACTATTCTATAATTTGGATTTTCTCCTAAACTCTATTATTTCCCAGTTAAAACAATTTGGGGGAGTTTTGCTGTGTATGTGTCTGCTTTCACTCGATTTTCACTCAATTGTATGTTGTCTACTGCCTTTAAAGACTGCAGTTGATATTTGTTTTATGAATGATGAAGACATTTTAAATTTTATCAGGTGTATCCCTGGATCATGCTGTAAGATTATATTTTATTCTATATGAATGACAAGTAAAATAAACCTGACATGTAAAATATGTATGCATTTATAAGATATAAAATAAGTTAATGAGGATGATTGTGAGTGTGACTTGGGAATTTGGTTTTACAATTTTATAACCACCCCTTATAAGATTTATTTTTCCCCAATCAGCTAATATTTACAAGAAGTGCCATTCAATCTTTTCAGAAAGAAAGTTGCTTATACATGCATTCAGAAATTTAACACCACTTAATGAAAATCATCCTGTTTCAGGAATGGGTCACTTATTTTGGACTGAACTGGTAGAGCTCATATAGGGCCTTCATGCCACATTAGCAAAGAACTGCCAGGCCAGCTCACGGCATTTGCTAAATGGTTTTTCACTTGCTTTTCTACATGTCAAACACTCCTTTAACACAGTCAGCTTTCCTTCTTCCAGGCTCATAAGGCAGTCTGGCAAAACATCACCACCTTACCCTTGACCACAAGAAGAGCAAAGGCCAATGAAAATTCAGGAATTTCCTTATTCATTCCATATTCTTTCCTTCTTTTCATAATTTGTTATCTTGAAACATCAGGAAAGAAAACAGTTTGGGGGAAAATGCAATTGGCGTCTTTGATAAGTGTATGTCTTGTATAAAAGTGGGGTAGTAGTCAGAAGGTCTGCTAGCAACTTTGGTCCTTGTTGCCCACCATGGCCCCATTACTCTGGCCCCGAAGAAATATCAGAGAAGGGTTGGGAGGAAACTTGGAAGAAATATTGATCTTCCATACCTTCTGGGCAAATGGCATCTGCGCTGCAGAGCGACTGTCTATAATAACCTGGAAAACAAAGAGCAGTACAGTAAAGCTGTAGTAAATATGCATGTAAAAAGTCTGCAGCTCAGTTATGTTTAATTACTTAAGATTGCCTGTGATTGGTGTCTTAGATTGCAAAGTAAAAGAAGGAAAGATGTAAAGAGTAGGGAGAAGGATTCATGGGAAAAGCAAGTCAACGGCTCTGTTGGGTCACATAAGACAGAATCCTGCAGCATAAAAAAGCAATTGATGAGGGCAAGATGCTGCAACTACGAAGCTGTGTCCCTGAACTGTCTAAAGGCCCAGGGAACAGGATGCCTTTTTTCTGTTTAATTAATCTGCTTCGATTCAGAAGCATTTGTTCTTTCTGTGTTCAGATTCAATAGTTGGAATCTATGAGTTAAATTATCACTTCCCTAAATAAAGGTGATTTATTCTTGTTAATTTTAAACTATCAACTCACTCTCACCCCCAATTCTCCCTCTAACACCTCAAGCTACAAAATAATGTTCTACATCTGTTCTGTCTGGTGTGGTTGCCACTCGCCACTTATAGTTATTGAGCCCTTTAAAAATATCTAGTGCAACTGAGGAAAAGCATTTTCTAATTTTAATTAATTTAAAATTAAATAGACACCTGTGGATATGTTGTGGAAATTGCATTGCTTCAAAAATGTCAGAAGCTTTGTTACTTTGGACAATTTACTAAAGCATGTCCTGCCTCTCTTTCCTTTTCCTGTGCAAGAGTAGCAATAAGAACTGCTGTCTATGAAAATTGACACCCTGAGTTCATAAGAAATTTCTCCTTCTAGGGGGATTGCAAAACCTTCTTTTATTCCCTATACTTTCCCAAGAATAAAACTCATTCATACTCAGGCCCCTCCATACCCAATGAAATCAAGTATTCCTCAGGGTTGAGAAAACACATTCAAAGCACTAGCCAGTGAATGTAAACCAGGAAAAAAAAGAAAAGGAAAAAAAGGATAATGTGTGAGTTAGTTAGATTCAGTTGTCAACTTGGCCAGGTGAGCACACCTAGTCTTGTTGCTGTGGACATAAGCCAATGGTACGTGAATCTCATCTGTTGCTAATTACACCTGCAGTCAGCTAGGAGGTGTGTCTGCTGCAATGAGTGACGTTTGACTTAATTTGCTGGTGCTTAAATGAAAGAGTGCAACGTAGCACAGCCTAAGCAGCTCGGCATTCCTCATCTCAGCACTTGCAGCTCAGCCCAGGCCTTTGATGCAGAAAGAAGTCACCCCAGGGAAACTTGTCAGAACCCAGGGGCCTGGAGAGAAGACCAGCAGAGACCATCCTGTGCCTTCCATGCAACAAAGAACCTCAGTGGAAAGTTAGCTGCCTTCCCTCTGAAGAACTAACAAAATAAATCCCCTTTTATTAAAAGCCAATCCATCTCAGTGTGTTGCATTCTGGCAGCTAGCAAACTAGAACAATGTGGCAGTGTATATATGTTTCTTAATGTCCACAGGACCTGAATTGTAAGGGGAAGAGCCGATGCCTGAGGGTTTGCTACGTAGCTTTCCAAGCCTACTATGTGCACACCCTTCCTTCTTTCTTCTCATCTTCATTTGTGACCAAATTAAGGTATTTAGAAGTCCTGTAGACTGAAACTATTGTGATGGTTCATTAATATGTCATAAATGAGAACAATCCTAAAGAGTGAAAAAAGTCTAAGAAGGTTCCACAAGGTGAGTCTGTCTTCTGGGTTACCAAGAACTTCCTCCTCTCCATCTCCAGCTCTTTAAGGTCAATCACTCAGGTATTATCCTGGCTGGGAAAGACCAAGAGCAGGCTGCTCAAGCAGCAACTCTCTGGGGGAAGTAAAGTCCATCCTTTTCCTCTATCCTGTGATCTGCCTTTTCCCCTATTCTGAATTAAAAATAACAGAAACAAAAAGAACTTGAATAGAACAGGAAAGGAAGACCTTGCGATGATGGTTTATGTTATTCCTTTAAGTCCATGGTTCTTAAACTTGCACAGCGCAGAGGAATCATCTGGAGGGGTCGTTAAAATACTGACTGCTAGTCCTCACTCCAGAAGGTCTGGCTTCCTCTTCTCCAGTGGAGCCTGAGAATTGGCGTTTCTAACCATTTCCAGGTGACACTTATGATGCTGCTCTGAGGCCCAAACTTTGAGAACCAGTGCTTTGGAATTTAGGATCAAGCTTCAACTATTAATACTAAGTTTTTTGGCATCATGCATGTGTCCAAGATCTCGTGGGGTGGGGGGTGGTTGTGGCTGAGCACAAGATTAAGCACTTCTGGGCCCCATAGCCAAATGCCACCTTTAAAATCACCTTTTCCTACCAACAGTGAATAGGTACATCTCTCTCTCCACATCTTCTCCAGCACTTGTATCTATCTCTGTTCTTTTTTTTTTTTTTTGCATGGGCAGGCACCAGGAATCGAACCTGGGTCTCCAGCATGGAAGGCTAGAATTCTGCCATTGAGCCATCGTTGCACCATCCTATCTCTGTTCATTTTTAAAACAGTTTTATTTATACATCATACAATCCAACCTAAGTAAAAAATCATTGTTGATAAGGAAGCTGAGAGGTGTAACCCCTTGGAGGGCAGTGTGGTGGTTCCACAGGAGGCTAGGGGTGGCATTGCCATATGATCCTGAAACACTGTTGCTCAGTATATACCCGGATGCACTGAGTGTGGGGACACAAATGGACATTTGCACACCAGTGTTTATGGCAGCAGTGTTCATGATTTGCAATTGATGAAGGTGTCCTACGAATACATTGACTGAGGAATGAAAGAGAACCATGGTGTATATATACAACAGACCACTGAGCGGCTGCAAGAGAGAATGAAGTTGTGAGGCATGCAACTAGAGTGAATGAACCTTGAAGACAGTATGTTGAATGAAATGTCAGAAACAAAAGTGCAAATATCATGCCTCACTTATATGAACTAACTGTAATATACAAACTGTGAGAAATGAAATTAAGAGCATAGATTATCAGGAATAAATGAGTCACATCTATTCCAGAGTTGTAACTGTTATTTTGAAATTCTGAGATGCTGAGCTATTTGCGTATAACCTAATCGTTCTCTAGAACTTCAGGTATTTGTGTGACACCTGAGACTCAGAGTCAGAGCCCTGAAGAAATGAAAATCAGCATTATCCCATACAACAACTGTTAAAAATGTTGAAAAAGTGATCAGACTTCAAGTAGCAATATAAATGAAGCTGATCTGGATAGGACTAAAGATAAATCAGAATACAGGATAAAGGATGATAGATAGGGTCTATATTTTAAAACTTCAACTTTGTGTGACACCAAAGGAAGAGATGTTTATTTGGTGCAAAATTTATATTTTTGGTAGCAAAATATCTCATTTAACTTGTATAGTCAGTTTATTTGAACACCATAATTACATAGAATCTTGACTTGAGAGTGTGATCTTGTAGGTTTTTACAGGCCAGTGTGATACCCCAATACATATCAGAGTATCTTGTGCAGAGAATAAAAATGTATCTGGGAAGTCCTCTTTGGGAACTGGGGAGAGAGGAGGAAATGTTAAACTTCCCCATCTGGGGAATTCCTAATATTCCCTCAAGCATTAGGAACAGCTGAATTAAAAGGATGAGCCCTCCACCTTGGGGCTCGCCCCTATGAAATCTATTCCTGCAAAGGAGAAACTAAGCTTACTTACAATTATGCCTAAGGGTCACCCCAGAGACCCCTTTTGTTGCTCAAGTGTGGCCTCTCTTTCTCTAAGCCAACTCTGCAGGTAAACACACTTCCCTTCCCCTACATGAGACATGACTCCCAGGGGTATAAATCTCCCTGGCAACATGGCACAGGACTCCTGGGGATGAGCTGGGACCCAACATCATGAGATTGATGAAACCTTCTTGACCAAAAGGGGGAAGAGAGAAATGAGACAAAATAAAGTTTCAGTGGCTGAGAGATTTCATACAGAGTTGAGAGATTATCCTGGAGGTTATGCTCATGCAATATGTAGATATCCCTTTATAGTTTATGATGTGTTGGAGTGGATATTGGGAAGTACCTGAAGCTGTTGAACTGTACTCCAGCAGCCTTGGTTCTTAAAGACAGCTGTGTATCTATATGACATTTACAATGTGACCGTTTGATTGTAAAAACCTTGTGGCTGATGGTCTCTTTATCCAGGGTATAGACAGATGAATAAAAAAGTAAGGAAAATAAATAAATAAATAATGGTGGGGGTGGAGATAAGGGATAAAAAAGATTGGGGAGATTGCAATACCAGTGGTCAATGAGAGGGAGGGGTAAGTGGTATGAGATGTATGGATTTGTTCTTTTTTATTTCTTTTTCTGAAGTGATACAAATATTCTAAAAATGATCATGGTGATGAATATGATGATATTCTGAGCCATTGATTGTATACTTTGGATAGACTGTTGCATGAAGATATCACAATAAATTTTTTTAACTTTTTTATTGTATAGTATAACATATATACAAAGCAAAGAAGTGAAAAAGCAATAGTTTTCAAAGCACTCTTCAACAAGTAGTTACAGGACAGATCCCAGAGTTTGTCATGGGCTACCCCATGATCCTTTCATATTTTTCCTTCTAGCTGCTCCGGAATATGGAGCCTAAAGGGCTTAAATACATTTTTTATCATCACAGTCAACTTTTGCTTTCTTCTTTTTTTGTGAAAAATAACATATTTACAAAAAAGTTATAAATTTCAAAGCACAGTACCGCAATTAGTTGTAGAACATATTTCAGAGTTTGACATGGGTTACAATTCCACAATTTTAGGTTTTTGCTTCTAGCTGCTCTAAAATACTGGAGACTAAAAGAGATAACAATTTAATGATTCAGCATTCATATTCATCTTGTTAAATCCTATCTGCTGTTTTACTCCACCTTCACCTTTGATCTTCCCATCCCAGTCTTTAGGGGTGTTTGGGCTGTGGCCATTCTAACTTTTTCAGGTTGGAAGGGGCTGTCAATAACATGGGGTAGGGAGATGGATCTGGCTGATGTTCTGGAGAGGATGGGCTAGGTTTCTGGACCAGGGATCCATCTGGAGGTTGTAGGTTTCTGGAAAGTTACTCTAGCATGTGGAACCATTATGGAACCTTACATATTGCCCTAGGTGTTCTTTAGGATTAGCTGGAATGGTCCTGGTTGGGAGTTGGAAGTTTATAATAGGTGGCAAGGTCTAACAGAAGCTTGTATAAGAGCAACCTCCAGAGTAGCCTCTTGACTCTATTTGAACTCTCTCTGCTATTGATACTTTATTAATTATACTTCTTTTCCCCATTTTGGTCAGGATGGAATTGTTGATCTCATGGTACCAGGTCTGGATTCATCCCTAGGAGTCATCTCCCACATCACCAGGAAGAGTTTCACCCCTGGATGTCATGTTCCATATAGTGGGGAGGGCAATGATTTCATTTGCAAAGTTGGGCTTAGAGAGACTGAGGCCACATCTGAGCAACAATAGAGGTCCTCCAGAATGAACTCTCAGGCATGCCTATAGGTAGTCTAAGCTTCTCTGCTACCTACATAAGCTTCACAAGAGTAAGCCTCATGAGCAAGGGCATGGCCTATTGATTTGGGTGTCCCTAAAGTTTGACATAGTATCAAGGGATTCCCTGATGGTAAGGTTTAATAGTTCCATATTCTTTCTTCGATTCTTCAAGGGACTTTGCCAATACTTTTTGATTATCTGCTTAATATACTCTAGGATGTATCCCGGCATTACAATAATCTGTACAAAATTAAAGGACCTCTTTCTTATTCTGGGCTCCCTATGTTTCAATTGTTCAAATGAGCTATACAGATAGATTGAATTAGATTATGCACTACAGAAAATTTCAGTTCCAGACCAAATAAAACTTTCTTCCACTGGTCTCAAAGAGTATGTGTGGTTCTAAAATATAGACACTGTCTTCTTTACCTCTATGTTCTGAATTACTTTGACTCCAACTTGTTTGGTTTCATTCTCATCTCTATAATATCAGGTTTTATATATAAAACAACCTCTAAAAATCCGGAAGTAATAATCACCACTCTGGACTTAATGTGTCTGCTCTAAAGCTTACAATCTAGGCCCTTGTTTTCTTATGAGCATTTTCTAAAACTTTTCCTTTTGTTTCTGGCTTATTTTGTCTCACCAATGTCCCACATTCACACCATTACATGCCTCACAATTTTGTTCCTCTTTGTAACAGTCAATCTTTGTTCATAAGTATACACCATCGTTCACCAAGCTACTTCTCTACCAGTGCAGCCTTCAGCCAATTGCATTCATCAGACATCATGTATAGGTCCCAAAGTCCACAGTCCATCAACATTCTCAATTGTAGAATTTTTTCTACAATTCTACAATTTGGATGATTGTATATTTTGAATGGACTGTTTGTTGCATGAAGATATCACAATAAAACTATTTTTAAAATTTAAAAAAATGTATTTTTTTATGGCACCCATTACAACGTGTCCAAGAACAGGATCCAAATATTATTTCTTTTTTTCTATTCTCCCTTCTTTCTTATGTTGTACCTTTCATTGTCTACTCTCTACCATGGCAGTCCTAGAACTTTTCAATTCTGACTTGTAATTTCAGGCCCAAGGATAGTGGCTAAAACAGAAGCAAGCCAACTGACCACTTTGATGAACTCTAAAAGACAACAAAGCAGGACTGTCCACTATAACATTGCCATTTTTCCATGACTGTGGGAGAGAAAGGGACTGAGATACTGCATGTCTATGCCCAGGATAGGTCTACAACCAAATTTCTTTCTCTGACACTGAGGAATTAGGGTTGAATTGGAGGTTGAAAGGATATGAAGCTGCCTAAGATCGTTCCCTAAACAGAAGATAAATTACATCAGGAATTTAGTGATCACTTGCTCCAATGGAGCTCAGCTGTGATTGGGCTGCTCAACAGAGTCCCTGGTAGGGCTTTTTCAAAAAGCACTGGTCTCATTCCTAGGGTTGTACATAGTTCAGTGGATTTCACTTCATAAATGAAGGACCTGAAGTGGATTTATTTAATATCACGCATCTGGCAAAGTTGGGTTTGAAATTCAGTTGTCCAAAACAACCTGTTCTAATTCCATAAGCCACCTCCCTTTGAAGATTATGGTCATGATTCTCCCAAAAAGTCATGACAATCTAAATAATAAAGAGAAAAATACTCCTCTATTCTCTCACTTAAAAATCGCACCACTCTTGATGACTGAGATTATCTGAGAAAAGAAAATTTATGCTTGTTCTGGCCCTACCTCAAGACTAAAATGCTCTAGAAACAGGAAGACTGTATTATGTTTACTTCTTCTATGAAAGCCATCTACTTTTGGAAACAGTCCACATGTCTTAGGGCTCCAAAGACACACTATATAAAAGTCCAGATGTTCACGGACACTGTGATCAATTTCAACCTTGGGTAATTGCACTCTTCCTATCCATGGGCAGTTTCAACAGGATATGATATATTTTGTTTGGAGCTGTGGTTAAGTGCCGACAGCTCAAGAAGTGCTATTATAGTAATCCACTTTATCCCAGCTAGTGGCTGACCTCCAGTGAGTGCAAAACATTTTATTATTAGTTTCATGTTGGTTATCAAATTGAAGTCTTTTTAAAAAGATAGAAAATCTTATTACTTCCATTTTACAGATAAAGTAGTCAAGGCCCAAAGGCTAAATGATTGTTTTGAAGCCTCACATAACCAAAGCCAGTGTGCTTTAGGGTTGAGGGTCTAAGATCTAGAAATGAAAAACAAAACAAAATTTTGCTGCATGAAATACCTGTCTTGTCATTTCCTAACCTGAGAGAGATTGGAACTTCCTGGCAAACTTGTTATAATTTATACTGGATTCAAGGACCAACAAAATATAACTCTTTTCCTTTCATTACTTTTGTTGTTAAATTTTAGTGAATTTACCCCTCAGAATATTAAATATCAACATGTCAAAGGTTTATCTACATTTTTCTTTTTTGCAATTGGTCAGCTGTATTTGGAAGACTCTCCCATCTTGTAGCTTTGTGAAAGCATAGATGGGAACTTAAGAAACCACATGTCACCCTATTTATTTTACTTTTGTTCAGGCCTATCTTTGTGGCAAGTGTGACTGTGTAAATTGTGGTAGTCCATTGGAGGATTAAGCAGCTATGGGTTAGGTCCCTCCTTTTTGTTCTGAGTACTTCTCACTCTACTTTTGCTACTAGTTTAATATTTACCACACCACTTCAAAGTTACCTCTTTATTTGTTCAAGTTCCTGTAGGGCAGAAACTGTTTTCTTTATCATTGTATTCATTAAATGTAGAAGAGAGCCTTGTTCATAGTAGGCATGGGTGTCTGATATATTCATTTTGCTTCTTTAAATGCAATTTCTATTCTTATATTCCTGCTCTGTGCCTGGTAGACTGATCCACATGGAAGGTAGCAATGAACTTCTGTGGGTTGAGCCAGTGAAAGGTGCCCATAGGAGATTTAAAGGCTGAGCTAAAGTGCAATGAGGTAGGTCTTCCTCTAACTCCTCCCTGCTGGGTCACCATGGATTAGCTCTATCCTACTACTAAAAGCCACATAACAGTGGCTTTCTGTCATGAAGCTTAACATATCAATGGCAATCATAGCCTTAAGCAGAGAAGAGAAAAGGAGAGAAGAGAAGGGGAGAAGAAACTTCTACTAGGTTAGGCATCGAAAGTTATTTAAAGTAATTTATATGGTGTGCTGTTAAATACAGATCAATGAGACTTTTATAAAAAGTCGACATGTGCTAATTTTTGCATCATCATAATGTTTATTTTTGTTTACTGATGACTTATACATATATATGTTCCTGAAAGAGGCCTATTTCAGTCTAATATTTGATTAGGCACCCAGAGCAGATTTTTTTTTAATTATTCTTTTTAAATACCCTACAATGTCCCATATTCACCCGTTCCAGTCTCTGTGGTCACGGTAAAGTTATTAGAGTCAGGAGGGACTTTTCTGCTATCTAACATGATTTGGTTCCAGGTTATTTACAGTTGACAGATTTTGAAAGCTTGTTTAATCTCTCTCAAACATTAAAACTGAATGATGAATCTCAAGAAGTGGTCAGAAAATCAAAGAATCTTATAGATGAGATATTTCCTGACTTTGAAACCCCACAGGATTTTTTTAGCTTTTCCTCTAGCATCTATCAATTCTGGCTTGAATTGCATTTGCAGAGTCTTTGTTCCTCAGTGTTCCTTAGCACTTGCCCAAGTTATTGGCACATTTTAGACACACAACACATAATTGTTGGAATAATCTAAGTGGTTATTGCACCTTGTGATTTAAGGCAAGAAACCTGCAAGCAACATTTCTAAGAGATGATTTTATAGCTCACATCTGAAATCGTGTGTGCTGCTTCAAAACTGTTGTGTCCCCCAGAAAAGCCATGTTTTGTAATCCTCATTCAATATTGCTGGGTGAGATCTATTTTATTACTTCCATGGAGATGTGACCCACCCAGGTGTGCATGGTACTTTTTGATTAGGTAGTTTCCATGGAGAAGTGTCTCTACCCATTCAAGGTGGGGTCATTTACTGGTGCCCTTTAAGATGGAACCATTTTGGAAAAAGCTTCAGAGCCACCAAGCTCACATAGCCAGAGACACCCAGCCAAGCTGTTTGAAGAAGCTGGTAGAGAAAGCTAGCAGATGTCACCATGTGCCTTCCCAACTGAAGACATCTTCTGGACAGCATCAGCCTTTCTCAGGTGAAGGTAATCTCTTGTTGGTGCCTTAATTTGGAAATTTTCAAACTTCCAAACTTGCAATTTAACAAATTCCCTCTTTAAAAGCTGTTCCATTTCTGCTATATTACATTCCAGCAGCTTAACAAACTAAAACACCATGTTATGTTTCAAGGCAGTTTAAATCAGCCTTGATAACTTGACCCAGCACTTCTGTTTCCTTCTTCTGGACTTCACAGACCAAATTCAAGCCATTTTCTGATGACGGTCCATATATCTAGGGTCAGTTATCCTACTTTTTCTCTTAAGTCTCTTTTTCCAACCTAAGATGAAACCAGGAGCAGGCCAAAACCAGTTTGCAGGGATGTCCTCTGTTTCTGTAACCTTTTCCTCTGAGCTTATTTAACTGCAGGTCTTATAATCTGAACATGCACAGTCCTTTAGACAACTTTGAGACACCAGGAACAAAGGTCACCTCCCTTGGAACCAAGATTACAAGGACAGGGAGACATCAGAAGCAAACAAAATGCAAGAAGTCCTTTAATAAGGAAGATCCAGCCTAAAATCCACTCTAACATATATGGACAACTCTATAGTTAACCTACTGGACTATGCCATGTCAAACTTGCTCACTACAGTCTTCTCTCTCACCTTCCATTCCCATAAAATCTCCTTTAGCTTCCTGTCTCCTTGCCAGCTGACTTCTTAAAAAAACTCTTTTCTCAAAATCCCAATGTTACAGTATTGGCCTCTGTGCATGTTATGCAGTGAGCCCTCGCTCAATAACAAAGACAGTTCTTTCAAAGCTTCCTATAGTGTAACCATTTCAGTACATGTTCCTCTCAATAGACTCCAGTTTGTTGCTATCTCTCTTCAATTATGCCTCGAAGTATACAACTACAGATTTGTATGTTTACTACAGGATGTGACAAACTGTTCTTCTCATGTTCTAGACACAATACCTGTTTTAATGCTGAATGAGATTCCATGGTCTCTAAGGAATGAGTTATTGCAACAAAGTCAAATAAATGAAAAGACAACTGTCAGCAAGTTTGAAAAAACAGAGAGTCATGACAAACCACACACCATTATCTAGCTATTCAACTAGAGGAGAAGTCCCTCTCTGAGAAAGTTTATTGAGGTTTGACGTCTCGTTAGAGAGAGATTCTGTTGTCTAATAGCACCCGTTCTGTGTCATAGGCAGGCAAAGTGATGAAAAAAAAGACATCATGAGTCCAGAAGAGTTTTTCTTTTTTTATTTGTGCAAAAAATGCATTCCATAGACTATTAAAAAAAAGAAACACCAAGTTGGGTAACACGAGTCAGTAATGTGGACCAAGAGGAAATTGACATTATTAAACTTAAGTTTGTACACAGGTCAACATTTTGATAATTCTTAAAGAATAATTTGTAATTAATATCCATAAAGTAAACTCACTAAATATTACTGTTACCATGAATAGAATTAAGAAGATTATTCATATTTACTTTCTAGGAACCCATTTAATGATAAACTGTATCTATTTAATTTTTACTTCTTAATTGAGATACAAGCACAAAATATCAGTGGGAGGATGGCCCCAATTTTTCATGCACATTTTTAAGCGCTATTCTGCAGATTTTTTCTTTTCATTTTTTGGAAGGTATGAGGCAGGTAGAAAGACAGTGTTCTCTAGTTTACTGGACTGAGAAATAGCTGTTCTTGGCCCCAAGATTTATTAATCCAGAAAGGTAAATCATTACTGTATGATAAAACTCTTCATTCAGATCAAGAGAAAAAAATCCAAGATAGTGTCTTCTTCTCATACAGGAACTATCAGTGGTCATGTACTACAAATTCACAGTCAATAAAAACCTTCATTTACTTGTGAGTAATCATATGTAGTCCAACAATCCTCTAAAAATAGGACACAAATAGAATAACATTTAAAAGCAAAGACTGTCCTTGGAATGCATTGTGTGTCGTAGAGCACTTACAGAAGGGAGATCCTCCATTTCAGGGGCTATGAAATTCTTTGAGCACCAGACTCTCACAGGTACTTGTTTGAAATGCAGAGTTTTAAGCCCCATACCCAGAAATTTTAATTCAGTATGCCCAATCCTGTTGATACTGATGTGACTGGTCTTCTGACCACTGAGGGAAATGCTGGACTAAAACCGTCTTTAAAATGTTTCCATCTTTAGGTTGTTTTGTGGTATGTGCGTCAGATTTTGCCCTTGGAGCAAACTGCTGGGACTACTTGGCGCTAATAGAGAAGTGGCCAGGCAAATTCACCGATGTTTCAAAAACACTTTGACCTAATTTTAGACCTAGAGATTTATAGATTATTTTAAAAGGCCCAAATCTTAAATTGTCTTTTTATGATGCTGAGCATGATGAAATGATATATGTGTGTGGGTAGAAACATGAGAGCTGAGTTCCTTCTTTGTTTCTTGCCTACCCCATAAAATGATTCACCGACATCTATTTATATAGGTTTTGTTATTTTAATTTAGAAATGATCACCATGTATTGCTATATGATGTACACCACTTTTAATGTACTTTCATAATTCAAGATATGCCATTCAGCTTACTGGGTGGAGGGACCATATCATATTCACTGCATTTATATGATGCCTTAAAAATTATATAATTTTATAACATACTCTGATTACTTATTGCTAAATTTTCTATTGAAAATCTAAGCAATCATAAATGGATTTTATCTAACCATTAAAAGTTAAAATTTATTTTCTGCATGTGGATACACTACTCATCTGGGTGCAATCTTGAAACAAAATACCTCCATTAAACCCTTCAATTCCATAGTGTGGCTTAATTTTATCTTTCCAGCCTGTTAAATGCAAATTTAAATATTTATTTAGCTTAATTAAGCTTGAGTCATTTCATCGTAGAATTTAATGCTAACCTCAGAATATATAATGATTGAAAGAATGAATCATTATTATGTATTAATGGTGAAAATTGTTAAAATATATTTTAACACACTTGCAAATTTCCAAAGCTGAAGGCAATAATGAATATACTAAGACATTTTCTCTTTATTATTCATATTAAATGTACTGCTTTTATATTATGTAGGCAGAGCGAGACCTATAAATATGGTAATTGTATTTGAATACTACATATTCAATATACTTAGAAATTAAATGTGTTGAAGCAACCAAATTCTTCTCTTATTGGTTACTAGCAAAAAAATACCTTCTCAGTGGCAGACAGCTGTCACTGTTAGTTAAAAATCCCTACTGTGCAAATTGGCATTTAGGTACTTTCTGAAAAGTGAGGTTTTTGCTACAATAGGCTATTATAGCTTCTTCATAACAGTTAAGACCTATCATATAAATTCTCCTGTGTTCTGGTTCACTAACATATTCCAGAGAGTCATTATGACCTATTGTGCCCATACAGCAGGCAGAGAGTCCCATTAAAGATCTATTTCAGGTCTCAGATCCCTGCTGATAAAAGATGTATGCTCTGAAACCACAGCTACAATGCACATGAATGGGTATAACTACTTTCAAGTGTCAGATATTCACATTACATAATGCAAACTACATCTAGTTTTGCTTTTTAAAAAGCTCATTCATATGGGAATGAGGGTAGGGAGGAATGACTGGATATGACCCAGACCGTCGCAATGTTAAAATACCTCGAAAACCTTTTTCCGAAAAGTAATTGCTGGATCAAGTATAGCAGCAAGAAGGGAGATGTCAGCTGAGGATCCAAACACCTTCCCTCTCCCCTCTGACCTAGAAGACTTAGATTTGCAGTCAAACATGTAGGGAGGCCACTGTCAATTCTGTCTTTTTGCTATGCCAAGAGTTTTCCTTGTGATAAGACTCCAGAAAGGTAGACAGCTTCTGCTAATGGCAATACTAAGCTTGTATGGCTCAATAAATGGTCATGAGGTAATAAGAATGTGATGGGGTCAGTATGGTCTAACAGAGGGGTTATCAGCCCAGCATTGTTGATTGTAAGATGCTTATTCATGGCACAATTACTGGTGGGCAATTTGACTCTGAGCTTTAACAATCTTTGCCCCTGAACTTCCTGTGTGAAACATGTTACAGCACTAATGTGCTGTATTTTATAAAGGACATCTCAACTTAGTTACCTAAGATGCTACTTGTGCATGACAGAAACAATCATGGCTCAGCTTACTGTCCTACAAACATAATGACAACATACTTACAAACAATTTGAGTGAGCTTCTGAAGAATTGATGCAGTACTTTAAATATAGAAAATTAAATAACTAGGCCGACTTGTGTGAACTTAGCAGTAAGTAATCCTGTCTTTTTTTTCTGATTTCTTTTGTAACATTTGGAAATATTTAAATGCAATATAACAAATCATGAACAATGAGGGAAAAGCTCCACATTCTATCTCTGGTCTTATGATGTGCATGGATAGGTCTAGACATTGCAAATACTCAAGGCGACTCAAAATAAAAATGAAAACTCTCGATCACATCACAAAGTTCACACTGACATATTCATCTAAAGAATATCCCTCCATCTAAATGTATTTCCCATACTCCAGAAGGTTGGGTAGTTCTCCTAGCAACAGGTTGTAATGCATGATGCAAGGATGTCAGAAACCAAAAGTTTCAGGGAATTTTGACAGATTTATGCCTAATTCTCCCAACTGAATGTGAACTCTCTCTTCTGACTCCCATAATATTTTGTCCTGACTCTTAGTTGGCACTTTCTGTTTGATACCACAGCTTTGTAAAGGCTCTTCACCAAAGAGCTATGTAACCTCTGGTCAGTTAGCTAATCAATCTTTACCTTATCTTCCTCACCTATAAGTTGGAGTAAAATGGCATCTATCCTTCAGAGCTCCTATTACTAAATTTACTCCAGTATAGCACTTAGCCAGTTGTTCAGCTATAAGAGCCTAATGTTCTTAACTGTTATATTAGTTAACAACATAATTATTTATTTTTGCTGTTGTAATCGTTATTATTATTAGGTATCTTATATTCCCTCCCATCTAGTAACCTCTTTTATTATCACACAAGAATTAGTATGCAATTTTTCACATTGCTTTTATTGAAAAAGTGAGAAAACGAATGAAAGACTGAAATAAAGAATTTGAAGAATCACACTCCAGAAATATATGGAGCTTATAAAATAGAAGACCGTATAATAATTAAAGTAGTTTACTTCTGCAAACTTTTAATATTTGTGACTTCAGGCAATATCGCCTTTATTTACTTATTCTATCTTTTGAGCAGAGAGTTATAATTCTTGAGACTGCAACTGACCTTCTTAGAGATGACAAAGAGAGAGACTTAATTGGAGAAGGAAAATTTTCTTGACATAGATGCACATTTAAATCACTCAGAAACCAAATACATAGGACTAAAGTTGACCCAAGGACTTCCAGGCCATGTCTCAGGAAAAACAACACAAGAATATCAACCACCATTACAACAACTATCAGACAAATTAAAAAATAACCCTGAAGGAACTGGGATAGGCCTGAGGAGGTAGATATTGTAAATATAAGTCAGGAAGGAAAAATAAAAAGCTCAGGATGTAGACTGGAAGAGGGGGTTGAGAAAAATGAATAATTTGGTGACATTGGGAAATGATCTGAGAACATCACAATATTTCTCATCCTCAAATTTCTTCCAGAATTTTTGAAATTATTCCAACTAACTGACCCATTCATCTTTAAAAATGTAAAGGAGCCTAAGTGGGGAGAGAAATTTGGACATTCATTCTTTAGTATAAAATACATTTCTCTGAATGAGAATATCTCAAAGTTATCCCATCTCAGTAATAACAATGCCAGCTCCAATTATTCATTAAAAGCCTTGAAATCATCCTTGTCTCTCTCTGCACATCTTATCCATCTACAGATCAGTTGGTCCTTCTGCTAAGATATACACAGTCCAAATACTTGTCACCACCTCCACAGCTTAGCATGGTCCATGCCACTCACCTGGATTATCCAAGAGCTTTGTGTCAGGTTTATGTGCTTCTACCACTGCCCCCTTGGAACTAGTTAATCTCATCCCACCACACTAGACAGAGAGACTCAGTGAAAATTAGGATTCACAGTATTCCTTCGTTCAACATGCTGCAATAGTTTCCAATCACTCATGATAAAAGTTAAACTCATTTCAATGGATTATAAGGCCCTGCAAGACCTCACGCTCCATCCCATCCCAACCCCGTCACTCTACCCTGGTCAAGAGATTCTCCCACCTCAAAGTCTGTCTCTTTGTTATTCTGTCTGCCCGGAGTTCTCTTCCCTAATGCATTGATTGAGATTATTTGTTTTCTTCGGGTCTTTACTGCAATGTCATCTTCCCTGGAAAGATGTAAAATTTCAACCCTGTCTTGCTTTTCACTTTTGCTAACTTATTTTTCCTTCGTGGCATTTATCACTATTTAACACATCCTGTATTTATCTTGTTAATGGTTTATTTTTCCTACATAAATATAAATGCCATAAGGGTAGGGATTTCTTCTCTTGTTTTGGTCAGCTGCCACAATATCAGCACCTAGAGGGGATAAGTTGTGTCCAGTACCTAGGGGATAGTAGTTTCCTGGAAAAAAAAAAAAAAAGCATAAATTATTTTAATTATGTGACTTTGTGCTTAAAATCCAGTTGCATTACTTCCTTAGGGGCCGTTGATATGCCTCTTTGGTATCTGTGTGTGCTGGGAGTGGGACTAAGTTTGAAATAGAAAGGCAATTTGGGGTTGAAGCATTTGAAGAAAGGAAAGTATTAGTGAGTTCAAAGACAGAAAGTGGAAAATAAGGATCTCTGAGTACTTAGGAAATATTGACAACAGTAGTCACCTGGGTGATATAGAAAGAGATATTAAAAAGTTGGAGAATAAGATGAGAAAAATATCAGAAAAGTCAGCAAATGACATTTCATCTAGTTTTTAATTTTGCCTTGAACAAGTGTGTCTCCTGCCTTCTTCCAGGAGATTAGTAAAGATACTCAGAAGGGGCCATTGAGCTCCACCCCTGCAGGTACCCCATTCAGAAAATGCTTCGCCTATGGGAAGGCAATGGCATGACCCTCCACCCACCGTCACTGGGCCCAGCAGAGTGTAGCATACCAGAGGGAAGTAATGGGTAGACAATATTCTTAAATTCTAGGACATTTGTGGAAAAGCAGAACTCCACTAATCATATCAGTTGCCCCACTATGGTTGAGAAGTTTTCCTCCATTAATGATTCTCCTGCCTCATATATGCCAGGGGCAAGTTCCTAGGAAAGGTTTTGTTCGATGGGCTGGGGTGGACCAGGGCTAATAGTGAAAGACAAATGGAAGGAATGCATGGAGATTGAGTAAATTATCCATGGCTTGTCATCATCAAGGACACTTTAGAAAAACTAATATCCCCTTTTTTTAGGGTAATATACTATAAGAGGTGACAATAACTAAAGGAAAAAAAAGGAAGATGTCATACTTTCACAGATTATTTGTAGAACTGCCTTATAGGGAATTCTTATTAGCTGAAGGCAAAATACATAAAAAAAAAAGTATTTATTCTACACATCATCTTATAGAATCCAGTTTCTGAAATAAGAATATAGTAAAAGAGTAAAGATGGGAAAGATTAAGCAAAACAGAGCACCGTTACAGACCTCTCCCTTACTCACTTGAATTACCTTAATATTCATGTAGGTGTGTTTGTGATTTTTATTATTCATAAGTGGTCAATATAATGCTTAAGATTAGGGAAAGGAAAAAAAAAACAACAACAGAGATACAATTCATCAGAAAAATTATCCCAAACTTAGAAACAGGCAAAATATGTTGATAGGTGTTCTTTTAATGCAGTGCTGCCTGTAACTTTCTCTCAACAGGACTGCTTTATAACTCTGTAGGTACAGAAGTTGATCTGCAGATTTTTATTCAGTAGAAAATCAAACAGTATTTGGCCAATGGACTAGATACATCAAAGGTTATGCTTTATTATAGGTAAGATACTAAGCCACCGGTTTTGTATCAAACTCTGATTTATCCCAATAAATCACACACACACACATACACCTAGCTTCTCAAATACTCGGACTACTTTTAACATCTTATCTGTTCCCTCAATAGTAAATAAGTTGAATACAATGTGTTCATTTTACACTTGTATGAGACTCACATTTTAAACTTTTTAAAATTATAGTTAAATATTTTTCATTAGCTCTTAAAACCATGCTATGTTCCATTGAAATTATTAAATGAAACTTAGTTCACTGGTATATAATCTAACATGGTTACTTGGCCAACAAGCATTACACTATTTTCTGGTTTTCTATAACCACATCATCCCCCACTTCCAACCATTATAAGTCAATTCTTTTTATTTATTTCTATATTTTTCAATTTATTTATGATACTTGTGACTTTGTAGTGCATAATCTGTGAAAGTTAACTTTGCCTAAGCTAATTAAGCAGTAGCCAACTAGAGTCCACATTTAAAACATCAAATTTATTTTTTTCCATCCCTATTACTCTGGAAGCAGATTTTTTTCAAAATAAAAAAATGAAAATATGAACAACAAATATGAATGAAAATATGAAAAATAAAATAGAACATTTGTAGAAAGTATACCTAATGAAATAAATTGAATGAGAAGACTCAGTAAAACTACATAATAAAATTTAAGAATGTTCAATTTGCTGATTGATTAATATTAATATTGGCTATTATAGTTTAGGAAACTATTAATATTCTCTGTACACTGTAAAGAAGTATTGGTAAATTATATAGAATATAGAGTTAAAGTGGAAGAACTATAAATGATATGAACTAATCTTAGTGTGATTTCCTGTCTTGTGGCATTTAATTAAAAAAAAGCAAAACCCTGCTCATCTGAAATGGCAGATCTTCTGTAAAAGTTTCTGGTAAACACTAAAAATTAAGTTATCCATTCAATCCCTGCTCATTTTTCAATGGCTATCATCAAATTTAAATTTATGAAATAGTTTTGTTTAAAAATAAGATTAGTTTGCGACAGATCAATTATCCTTGATTTACACACCCTTAAATATTAACTAGTATAAGCTAAAAAAAAAATATATAGTAAATGGAGGACAGATTTGGCCCAAGGTCACACTAATGCATCTCTCATTGTCTACCAGTGACATTTGCTGACTATTACCTCGGGCTACATTTTTAGCATTCCCTCTGGCATGCTGAGATTAGCTGTGACATTTCTTGTCCAGAATAAAACACAAGGTCGATTCTAAAGAACATAATACCATATATTTTTTTTCTGTGCAACTTTGCATTTGCTTATCTATAGTACACAGGCAGCATGGGACTTATGAAGTGCTGCTAGCACACGCTAAATCCTTCTCTTTACAGGACCCTCCTCCAATTGTCCCAGCTGATATGACTACTTCAGAGCCCTCAGCAAAATCCCTGAGAAAATTATCACAGTGGAGGTCAGAACTCTCCAGCCCCTACTGTAAGAGGCTGAGGGAGTTTATCTACCCACTGCCTGGGAAGGGGGATATTTTCATCAGCAAAAACTATCCCACTGAGATAATGTTATAAAGGATGATTGCCATAAATATGTAAACCCAAAAGAACTATTATTCAACTCTGTTGTAAGTTAAATAAGATTTTGTATACGTATAACACCAAACAACTATCAATTATTTATAAAAGAATTTAGGAAAACAGCACACTGGTAAATTTTTAATAGGAATAACAACTTTGAAATGTCAGGAATTATATTTAATATTTCATTTTTCTTCCCAAAGCCTTAGAATAAAAAAGGAACAACAATCATAATAATCGTATTAATAATAATAATCTACCTTTGGCATGAGAGTCAGCTTTGCTCTCATAATCATCACCCTGTCACCTCCACTTACCCTGATTAGAGTCACTTAATAATGAAAATACACTTGAGTTTTGCTTTCTGTGTGAAATCCGCGTCTTGTAAAATTCAAGCATTTTTTCCTAACCAACACAAGGATACTTATTAATTAGTTAAAATCAAACGAAAAGATATTAGACACCTAAGAATCTCCAATGCAAAGAAAATTGAAACCTTAAAATCTTTAAATATAATTACTTTTCCTGGTATGGCTATTTCCATATTTCCTGGTATGGTACTAAGCCACATGGCCTAATAAGGTATACTAAATATGCATATAAGAATTTATTTTAAAATAGGTCTTATCTAGAAAGGCACAATTATAGGTAGATTTAGGGTCCTAATTACAGAATTGTATTTATCAATATTTCAGATTATATGAAACTTGAAAGTAACACCCTCCCTCCTTGATTTAAATATAATCTATAAACATAAATACTATTAGGAGAAACTCAATAAAAGACCAATAGATATACATAGCTTTTTGTCTCTGTAAGTATTGAGGGAATGTTATACATCTAAGAAGCCTGAGCTTTGTTGGTTCAACCTTCTAAATTAAATAAAGTTACTAACAATATCTGGATTGAAACTAATGAGCACAGATTGCTCTGTATATCTATAAGATATAAAGATATAAGAAGGGCAATGAGCCATCCCAGCTAACTCAGCAGAGAGAACATTTACTAATAAAATGATTGTCGAGACCTATTGTCTTGATGGGTGTCTGGGATTGCATGGGATAGAGGAATCCATGACAAAAATGGTAAGCGATTTGAAAGCCTTTTAATCCACATCTTGCCACAGTTTATTAGCATGACACCGGCACCCTGTTTTCTCTCTCTTTAATGACACTGCTCCATGAACCAATGAACGTTTTCATTTGGAAAATAAGAAAGCATTGACATGTCATGTGAACTATGATTCTTTCTTAAGAAAAAATTAGGATAGACATGCTAGTTCTCAGACTTTGACGAAAGTACTGGGTCAGGCTCACCTACTGCATTGATTTCACTGGACATCCAGGTCCAAGTATGGAAAGTTGATACTCTGGTATAAACTTTGGAATATCTCATTATTTAAAGTATTGACTTAGAAAGATAATGGGACATTTCAGTGACACTTCGATTTACTTTTAGATGGTGATTATCATATTATATTCTCCCAAGTAAAGTTTACCTCACTTGTTCATTGTAATTGCTGAAGTATTTTACCTGAAGCTATTACTTGAATCTTCATACAAGAGGCAATTACAATGAAAAGCTACCACAGAAATCTTGAAATATTCACAAGTTCTTACACAAATGATGCCTTTTCATATAGAAATAAAACACAGCTTCCCTCATAAATACACAGATATACAAAAACACATTCCTTGAGGAAATACCGTTTAGTTGAAACACTAGGGCTTTTACTGCAGGAGCTAAACAATAGCAGAAAACGTGCCAACTGGAAAGAAGAGTTTCCCCTGGCTTTAAAACTGGAACGAAACAACTCTCAACATTTGCAAAACATTCCTTTATTATTAGAAATAAATTATTTGTATAAAAAATTGCATGCGTCAACCATTGCATTTATTTTTAGCACAACCCAGGGCTTCAATCCGGTCAGCCAATACAAGAAACAGACTCATTGTCTTATACAAGTTGTACAATGTGGGACAGAAATGGGAGTTCTCACAATCACAGAAAAATACTTACAAGAATAACATCAGACAGGGTTTATTTCAATAGCATTTTTTTTCACAAGCTAACAGTTTTCCTTTTGTGGTTTTCTTTTTTAACTGCTCAGGAGTAAGCAATATTTTAGTTTCACACTCATTGGTTGTATTTTATAAAACAGATTTCTTCACTCTCAGTTATTGGTACGTTTGGCTCATGACTAATTTTTGTTCCTTAAGAGACTGACTATTGATTTGATTGATTGTAGTCTACAAAGCTGTCCAGGAGTGAGTTTTTGGCGGTGTCTGTTCATTGTTTAAGATCACAAATCACATTTCTTCAGATTGTATCATTCCCCTGTTTCAGATTGAATGATTGCTGTAGCTGATATATGTTGTCTTGGTAGAGGAGGCTGTTAAGACAATTAATAACATTTTTTTGTTAATATGACTTCAAAATCCAATGACTACTTTTCTGATATGCAGTTTTCAGAATGTTACTAATTATTTATTAAACTAGTAGCTTTCAATGATTTACAGAAATAAAATTCAGTAGCAATTTTAATCTGTAAAACCTTTTGTGTCATTTATAATATATAGACTATTTAGCAGAAACTAAAAATATTAGAGTTCTAATTTTTAACAAATGTAGATGAAATTCATTTTAAATGTGCATTTTGGTTAACAAAGATTTACACATTTGCTAAGTGAAAGAACAATTATCTGCCTTACAAAGTACAAAAGAAATATTTTCTTACAACCTAGAGACTTCAAATCTTTGAGCCTCATCTGACTTCCCAAAAAGGGTTAATTAATTATAATTAGTTGTGCTTTGAGAATCAACAATTCTTCCATTTAAGGACATAGTAAATTTTAAGTACCTAGAATGTAAAAGTAAATAAATATATGCATTGCCAATATATATTTATCATCTGCTTTGCTTTCATCCAAGGCTATAAATGGACATGTTTGGAAAAGAAAGGCTCAAAGAAGAAAATTAATATTTAATTCCTTGGCACTAACTATGAAGTAAAATGCATTATTGTAAGATTATTAGATAGACACAAATAACAAAATATCCTATGTCAAATTTATACTCATGCTTGAATTTTCAGAGAATATAAATCTGAACAATTCCTTTGAATTCATTTGAAAGATGTGATAGAATAAATCTCTGTCCTAAAATTAAATATGAGTTCCTCTTTTCAGTGGAACTTTGGAATGAAGAATCATAAGAAGAAAGATGAAAAAAATGCAAAGTCATATACATATTTCACTACAAAAATACAACTCAGGATGAAACAGATCTTTTGAGGATAATTTGGTTTTTGAAAACATTACATAAGGTTAAAAGTTGTCAAACTCTTTGTTCGAAATGACTAGCCATCAGACTCATTCCATTTAAATGCCCAGCAATAATGGAGATTGAGCAGAGAAGTCCTTACAAAGACAAAGATCATACAAAGTTCATAATCATTAAAATCAGTGCCAACAGTAGAAGTACCAGAGATGGGTTTTTATTTTTTATTTCAATGAGTATCATGAGCTTCATGCTTTCTAGTTTTCTTATCTACACTTTTCACACTCCTTCTCATTGTCTTTGTGGCACAGTAGAAAGGAAGTAAACTTTAGACCTAGTTTTAAATCCCATTCTGTTTCTTACAAAGTGCAAAACAAATAAACAAAAACAACTAACTTTACAGGGACTCAGTTTCATCAGTGATCAAAACCTATAACATTGGGTTTTTGTGAGAGAGGGGCAGAATAAATTTGTGGGGGAACAGCAACAGTCTGGAAGAACTAATATGAGGTTTTTAACTTCTCTATTTAATCCTTCCAAAAGTAAGATGACTGTTACATTTGTTTACTCTAATTATTAGTATTAGTTTACTTTTAGTTTATGAAATATTCTCATCTGCTTTAGATTTTCTTCAACAAAATAAAATCTACTCCAGCTTAGGCATTTCATGGACTTTATTATATAATCTTTGCAGACAACAAGGAAAAAATATTCTCATGAGAGTTAGAAAAACTATACCTTAAAAAGGTCATTCAACCTCCTACCCCGTTGAATATTTTCAACAATAATTAAAAATGTAGGAACTTTACAAAATTTGTAGGCAGTTCAGGTGAAAACCTATAGGTTGAAATAGATGAACAAGAGCCAAAATGACCTTGAGAAAAATGACATTCAGAAGATGTTCACTTCACAGATGGCAATTTGAATCAGACCATGTTTAAAGATCATTCCAACTTTCAGACTTTATAGTTTATTAAAGATTCATATTTCATTTTGTAGCTTATTAGAAAATATTTTCATGTAAGCAAAGGTAGAATGCTATTGAGAATTGAGACTGTATTTCACAAAAGGGAAGAATTCTTTATTTTTCTACGCTTTGAAAAGGGAGTTCAAGGATCTAGAAACTGATGATCTAATGATGAAAAAAGTGATAAGGGACAAACTTTGAGAGTGGCAAATATATTGCAACTATTAGAATTGTCATGCCAAAAGTATTACAGAGTAAAAAAAAAATGGACCACAGATTCACAGAAGAACTAATAAGGGGGTGGGGGCAGGGGTTTACAGTCGAGATGAATATGCTAATGTGAAAAGCAGTTTTCAGTTCAGCAATGATGAATTTCCTCGTGTGTACCACACTGTGTTCACAAGTTAGAGAAAGCAAATCTACCTCCAGCAGCAACTGTTTTCATAAAGTATTTATGAACATAGCTTAAAGAATACTATGCACGTCATGTATTAATTAACCACAGTTGATACAATCATACATACTAACTATGTTTCTATTATGAAACAACACTTGGCCTTTTTAGTGCAAAGTACAGTATTCCACCAATCCAGCACTTAACATGGACCCCGTGGTTTCCCTTTGAGCTTCACATTATTTATGTTCCTTTTATGTAGCTTTTGAAACTTTAAAATCTTGAATAGGTGACTACAATTTCTAGCATTAACAAGTCACCTTCACAAACATTTTCTGAATATGATGGACTTAAAGAGCTCCCAGGCCATGAAGAAAAGGTATATGGATATCATACATTCACAGATAACTGGCCCAGGTAAAGTACAACAAATATGGAATAATAGCCATAGCTATCAAAATCTTATACACACACACGCATACACACCAAAAAAAAAAAAAAAAAAGAGAGAGAGAGAAATGAAAAGAGGGAAATTACAAAAATATCAAGTCCTCTTTATTCTATTAACTACAGAGCAATCTCTGTTTTCATGACTGCAATGATAACTTTATCCCTGTCTGGTAGATGTATAGCTTACAAAACCTTTTTTATGCATATAATTGTCACATCATTTTAACAAATGGTGATTTATCAAAACTTTGGTAGCAGAAAGTCCGAGAATGTAGTAACATGGGTACTGCTAAAGTGGGGTAACCAGTCCTGAATTTATTAAGAATGGACTCTACCTATCCTAAGATCATGTGCTTCAAAACTGAAGAGATATATAGTACTGGTTTCAGAAAGTTGAATGGCAAAAATGGTCTTCCGTTATTAAATTATATCTCCAAGGGCATGCCACATGATTAGAAGAAAAATATTGCATTTAATTTATTAATTTTAAGAATACTTTTAGGAGGTTGTGATTTAGAAGAATTTTAACTCAGTTGAAGCCACTAGTATACATAGAAAGGTAACAGGGACATAAGAAGCCCATGATACTTGTCTGGTTTTATCACTTGGATGACTATATACTGAATTCCAAGCTTTGATTAAAAAGTTTATAAACCTACCCTTTCATTCCAGGACAGCTGTGTAGGTGAACGAAGATGGCTTGTGTGAGATGGTGAAAGGATGCGGGAAGATTTTATACAATGTCTTTTCCTGAATGCCTAAACATTATACACTTTATCTGGACCCAATTTACGCAAACCTGAACTACTCCTGTAAAAGAGGAATACATTCAACTCTCCAAAGTGCAACTTAGCATCTTTCAGGTAGTCATTCATTTTATCTTGATCACATTTTCAACTTTCCTTTGCTATTCAAAGGTGAGCATCTGACATCTCTTGCATATTATTGGCTTGCCTTCCATACAGGTCCCACATATATAAGCTTTTATTCTTATTTCAGGAAAAATAAGGAAACCCATGGCTGCTATGTAATTTACATTTCAACATCAGCAGAAAATAATCGAAAATGGAAAATGTGTGAGACTTATTTCAATAACGTGGAATTAGTCCTTATTAATATTGGGAATTTTCCCTTTCAGGGAAGCTACTTATTCTTTATTTTTTAAAAAAGTATATAACCTAGTGGGTTTTTTTCACCCTTTCCACAGGTGAGTCTGGGATGGCTGGCACTTCTTCCACTGTAATTTTAGTCGCTTTCATTTGCAGTCAAATGATATAAAGTTTTCCAGAATACTACTTAGAGAGAGGTACAACAATAGACTCTGGTGAGTCATGTAGAAAAGTGTCAGGGTTCAAAGTTTATAGATGACCAATGGCAGTATATTAACATCATACAATAGATTTGAACATCATGCACTGATTCTTTCATGATAAAAAAACACGGACAAAACTCTGTACCTAAATCATAAGCATGCTAGTTCAATGTCTCTGTCAGTAGTTATAGTATACTTTTTGCTAAAATCCCAAATTGGCTCATTATTGGTAAATAGTTCACCTATAATTAGAGATTACTGTAACCATTTGTTTCCAAAATGCATCTTTCTGGTTCCTTCTCTTGCAGTTTCTGTGTCATGCTTGCAGTAAAGAGAGTATGTGGAGAGTTTATTTGTGGAATTCTTGCAATACTCCTTTCTCTGCAAGTGACTAAATATGCTATTTGTGATCTGGAGGTAATCTTTCTAGAAATGTTTACCAATAATTTCAAAAAAAATGATAGTAATTGAAGCCAGTATGTTTAATTAATTGACACATATCATCTAAGGATATTTCTGGGTATTGGGCATTAGAACTGACAGTGTTTCATCTGGAAATGGACTTTTAATACAAGGGAAAATTTGAAATCTAGTGAAGACCATGAGTTGCTATAAAAATTAAACCAGATAAAATTAACTCTGAGTCTACTATATTTAGTGTCAAAAGTAGAGTGATGGAGATACAGCCTGCTGGAGGAGTCTTAAATGGGAATGTTTTCAAATGGGGTTTTCCGCTTAGTTGTTACATATGTACACTATGTTCCCCAAAGCCTGAAGGCTACCCTCATGCAAGGACCTCAGCTTTTACAGACCTCAGCTTTTACAGACGTAGTAATGTAAAAGCTGTCGACTTTACTATACTCAGGTCTCTAATATTTTACAAATCTTCAATTGATTTGCTACTGCTCCACAGATGCTGAGATGAACTTGATAAGCCATTTAAACTCTACTGGATCATTTTGGCAGCTAGTGCATTGTTATGTCCTGTTTATTCTGGGGTGGCTCATAGAGAAGTGGAATTTAGGAGAGAAAATAAAAATATGAGGTGGTGGTAGAAGAAAGGATTCTACACTCATAGTCATGAGGCTTTCAGAGAAGAGCTCTTATTAGCACAACATAACCAAGGAGGGAAATCAAGGAAAGCCAAAAGAAAAGGACCACTTGGGGAAGACATACCAAGTAGGATTTATCCAAACCATTTCTGGTTGGTTTGGTTTAATTGATTTAATTAAATCAACTTTCTCATTTCCCTAAACACCTAAATAAAATATCATTTACTTGTATAAGATATTTGGTAATTTATTCCATAATATTGATTCACTTTTAATACAATGAAGACAAACTAGTATTGAATTACCTAAGACTGGGGAACACTTCCTAGTGCTGAAAGATAATTTTAAAATGGAAGATACTCCTAAGCTCCAAGCTCTGTAATGCCTCAAAAGGGAGGCCTGAGTGTCATGTTATGTAAAAGAGATGTTGCACGTATGTTTGTGCTCTGGAGAACAGCTACTCATCTTCAGATCATTTGGTTGTAACCCATATCGTCACTGGTGTGATGGTCCCATGGTGTGTGGGAACTGCCATGCCCTGGCACCAGGAAGCACAGTCCCCAAGTCTAGTAGAAGAATGTTCAACGTACATCTATTAGGAAGCGCTCCCGCTCTTGACCATCGGAAAGTCTACGGATGACTTACTGTTGGTTTCAAGACTCTCACAGAGTTCGCTTTTCACCTCGCCATTTGGTCTGTCATTTCCTTTTTGAATCAGTTTGCTTTGCATGGTGGCAGCTGTTACTACAGCCTTGAAGCTCCTCTTGCGTTTTTGAACATTCTGCTCTGGATGAAAAATTATAATATAAACTTTGGGCATATAGAGCATGCCCAGAGACACCGAAGCACTTAAACTCATGGAGACAGTAAGTGTTGTTGTCTGGATGTACATCTGAGGGGAGGGAAAAAAAAAAAAAAGAATCTATGTTGGTAAGTCTGTTCTAAGAAAAAGCAAACAGCAAAACCATTTTCTAACATTATCCTAGCCTTTCTGCTAAAGCTGCATTGGAAGGCCGTTTATTGCAATTGCCGTGCATTAGAGTCAAGCATTCCTTTCCCCCACCCTGCAGGTGTAGGTGAATGAGATAAGCCCACTTCCTTAACATAAACAACTAAGCAGATGGAGGGGGTGCAAAGGAGAAGGGGATCAGTCTGGAAAAGGCCAACATTTTCTGGTACACAAATTTCCTTCAAGAAGGTACCATAGGTCAGCTATTAGTCTTCTAGCAATAAACTTAACCCAGAAGCTAAATTATATGTGGTGGAAATAGAGCCAAGTAAGGTGCTCTGGAAAATCACCCTTGTACATTGTTTGAGTAATGCTGGTGTTAGCATCTTTGTGTCATTACTTAATTTACCATAAAACCTGGTAAAACATAAGCATGCCATTATGGCTTGATTTTTTTTTTTAATAGCCCCTCTAAAGAACTCTTGCAGAAGGTTTCTGAATGATAATAATTATATCAACAAAAGTTGGGTGCTTTTACAAAATATATAAGACCTTGTCCCTCCAGGATTTAGATATGTATACCCTCTGTGGAGAGCATTCCGTACTTACATTTTGAAAATTCTCCCCCTGTATCCTTGTTACTTTCTTATCCATAACAAGAAGGATCCTACTGAAATTCCCTGCTCTGGTAGTTATAGAGAGGGGTGTCTCTGGAAGAACTTTTTTCCTACAACTCAACAGTTAACAAGCTGAAAAAGCCAAGCCCATAATCACTGCCTTTGGCTTTTTCATGGTGGCATGGAAGCAAACATGATAGTATTTTAATCTTTAAAAGCAAAAACAAAAACCTTTGACCCATTTCCATTTTTAATGTCCTGAGTTCAAAATATAATTTCCCCGAATAAATTGGAACACATAGGTCACAGAGTAGCCATGTTTTGAGACTATAAAGAGCTTTCCCTTATCATACAGTTAACTTCATTAAAATCTATTTACCCTAATAACAACCACACAAAATGTAAAGATATCCCATTTCATCTGGCAATCCCCAGAACTTTAACAAATTCTGTGTTTTTAAAATAAAGGATTAGGGCAGGCCATGGTGGCTCAGCGGGCAGAATTCTCTCCTCCCATGCCAGAAACCCGGGTTCATTTCCTGGTTCCTGCCCATGCAGAATAAATAAACAAATAAACAAATAAATAAATAAAGGATTAGAAACATTCACCCTCAAGGGTAAATACCTGACTTAGTCTAGTGTCTTTTCTTAGGACATGGGGTTTACTTTAACAGAGGGCAAAGCCATGAGCTATAGGATTGGTCGATCCATAGAGAGAACATCAGGGACAGGTAGAGACTGTCCTTGTCAGTGAAATCACACCACATAGGTTCTTGAGTTTACTGAAGAATTCATAAAGCACTACAACTGGCCCTGTATAATTTCCCAATGTGAGCAATGAAGTACCTTTCAATAACGTGATACATGATTGGTTTGTTTCACAGTTCACCTCCTCCAGAAAGTCCTCCAGGAAAAACCTTATCAAGTGCAATCCTTCTATTTTACTTTTTCTAAGCACTAATGCATTAAGAAATAATAATATAATGGATCATTTACCAATGCATTACTATGTGATTATTTTCATTTACATGAACATGGTATCACTTTATATGAAATGTACAACTGGAGCAGAAACTTTCTTACAGCAGATAGCTTATATTTTTCTTACATACCTCTAAGTAGCAATGCAAGAGTCTAGGCACCATAATTAATGATAAATTGCTAATCATTTTTAGGTGTATGAAAATCTTCAAGAAACCTTTCATTTATACAAACAATACAGAATATACTTTCCATAATTTTCTGCTCTATCATGGATATTATTGAAGGCTATGCCAGGTAAGAAACACAAAGTGTGAATCCCCTTCCATGCAAACCAGTCTCAAAAGACATGATTTAATAGCATCCCTGAACAAAGTGATAAATTATTACGTGTGTCATGCTGCTTGCCATTAAGTGAAATTCCATGCTAAATTTGAGAATGCTGAGGGTATACCACAATTAAGAAGTTCCCAATACAAATGTGGATGTGCTTTAGAATCCCATAAACCTCACTAAGTTGTGTCATCTACTTTTAAACAACCTATTATCACAAATACTCATAAGCTTCTCATGTGTTGGTTAATCCTCTCTGAATTTCTACTTATTCTCAAGCTAGAGCTGCTATGAAATCTGCACAGAAAATGGACTGCACGGAGAGACATAGAGATAAGAAAAGGATATAGCTAAGTGTGAACCACACACAAATATTCCAAAGCTACTCAAAAAGGTAACCATCACAGTCAGGTTCTGCCAAGTCAAGTTAGCTTAAAAGAAAAATAAAAAAAACTCCAGAGGTCAAACAGCTATGAAATAATGAGAATATTTATGTTGATTGATTCGATTGCTTAATCTGTTGGTCTTAGTAAAATGTACAGTACTATTTCAAATAGTTCATAAATAATTTTTTGTTTTAAACATCTTGTAAGTTATCTCTGCTACCATAAATATATGATAATTTTCTTCCCTTATTCAAAACAATTTCTCCAATATGGTAAATTTAATCTTGCTAAATATTAAAGAATTTGCCTGACTAGGATTCTGGAATGCTTGCTTCCACATTAAATATATTACTGCAATCTATCCTTTTGACAAACAAACTCAATGAAAGATGTAAAAAACATAGGCATTAAAATTAAATAGTGCCATGCTTAGTGTATCAAGCTCTCCATTAGACACCATATTTTCAAATGACACCAAAATACTGATCCTACTTATGTGCTCTCTTAAAACCATTTCTGAAAAAATTTAACATGAGTTTAATACAGGAAAAGCATCTGTATTAATCATACTCTAACCAAAAACTTCCCGTGGCCCTAACACTTGTTACAGGGCCCTGAACTGAGTTTCTGAGTTTCATCTTTCAATATTTAGTGAAATGAAGAAGTGATGCAAGTCATAAATTTGTTGAAAACAACAGCAACAAAAGCAAAGAAATAAAAAAAAAATTTAGAAAAACTAAATCCTTAGTATCAAGGATTATGGGATTGTAATTATTGCTATAATTTAAGACAAAATGTAGAGATTATATTGAAAGATGGAAAACAAGATCATGATTTCAAATTACCCATGAATTCTGTACACCTTTAGGAGATTCTAATTCCTTGAGCCATGCAAGTTAGCAGACTTGGGTTTTAATTCTGGCACCACAAATTGTAACCTGTGCGATTTTATTTGACCTTTAATTTCTTGTCTATGAAAAGGGGCAAAATAATATCTTTTCTCATAGAGGAGTTACAGGGTTGAAAGACATAATCGTACCAAAGCATATAATCAGAAAATATCTTAATAAAGATCATTTACCTTACAACTTTGAATCTAAAAGGATGCTAACAAAGTACTCTTCCATGTGTACAGGACAAAGGAGCAGCCTATTAGCCAATTGTCTAACCCAGACAGCTTGTTTAGTGAATAGCTGACAGCCATACATATGATGTCCAGGAAAAGACTTTTGTAATGTTACTTCAAAGTAAGCAGAAAAAAAATTGCCCCGGAGCCAACTTCATTTTCTGATGCCAAGGCTATATGCACTGTCTAGGCTATATTCCTAGAATAATACACCACTCTGTCTCAAAGTTACAGCTCACCAGAATGCAAGAGGGAACTACATGAACTTCCTCCAATTCATATAAATCCACTGAGAGATGCTGACAATAGAATTGAATATGTTAACTATAACCTCTTTTCCAACCTTCTTTTATGCCCCCTCCTGCTCCCTGTCACTCCAAAATACTAATATCCATAGGGAGAGGAATATCATTTCTATCATATCCACTGATTGCCTGTCACCATTCTGCCTTCATGCCCCATGGATATTTCAAACCTGAAGCAGTCAGCTGCACTGAAGCAGATTTAAGCAATCTCTAGACAAGCCAGGGAAGAGCTGACAAAATGGAACATACTAACATGACATTTTTTCTGGCCCCTACTACAGTTCCTTCATTTTCTGGAGGGGTTGTTTGTACATATACAGGGTCTACTGAATACAGGTCATGGTCTGGAATCATTAAAGAATCCAGGAAAAATGAGGAGAGAGGTTCAGGAGAAAGGTTTTATTATTTGCAACCAGACTTACACTCAGACCTCCATAGACTGATAAATTTCAATCCCTTAATAAGAAAAGAAACCAATTATGAGACCTAGCACCCAAGGCAGGTGTGCTGGTTTGAAATTGTTATATACCCTGGAAAAGCCATGTTCTTTTAATCCTAATCCAATCTTGTAGGGGAAGACCCAATTGTGGGCAACCTTTTGATTAGATTACTGTCATGGAGTTGTGGCCTTGCACATTAATAGTGAGTCTTAGCTAGCTTATGGAGTCCTATAAGAGGAGACCATTTTGGAGGAAGCACAAATGCAGATGTATGGAGATGCTTGGAGAACCAACATGGAGAGCAGAGAAATGAAAGTAAGACACAGATATTTGGAGATGCTAACTAAGAGATGAAATCCAGAGTTTGTCCCAGAGAAGCTAAGTGAGGGCCCACAGATGCTTAGAGTGAAAGCCACTGGAAATATGAGCTGAGAAAGCCATTTGAAACCAGAAGCTGGGAGGGAGGGCCAGAAGATGCCACCATGTGCCTTCCCATGTGACAGAGGAACCAAAATGCTGCCTTAATTCCAAGAAGGTATTCTCTTTTTGGTGCCTTAATTTGGACATTTTTATGGCCTTAGCATTTGTGGTAGTTAGATTCAGTTGTCAACTTGGCCAGGTGAAGGTATCTAGTTCTGTTGCTGTGGACATGAGCCAATGGTACTGAACCTCATCTATTGCTCATTACATCTGCAGTCAGCTAAGACGTGTGCCTGCTGTAATGAATGTTTGATTTAATTGGCTGGTGCTTAAATAAGAGAGCTCAACATAGCGCAGCCCAAGCAGCTCAGCATACCTCATCTCAGCACTTGCAGCTCAATCCAGGCCTTTGGAGGTACACAAAGAAATCACCCTGGGGAAAGTTGTTGGAACCCAGAGGCCTGGAGAGAAGGCCAGCAGAGATCACCTTGTGCCTTCCCATGTAAGAAAGAACCTCAGTTGAAAGTTAGCTGCCTTTCCTCTGAAGAACTAATGAAATAAATACCCTTTTATTAAAAGCCAATCTATCACTGGTGTGTTGCATTCTGGCAGCTAGCAAACTAGAACAGTATTGTAACTTGTAGCTTAATAAATCCCTCTTTTTAAAACCAATCCATTTCTGTTATATTGTCTTCCAGCAGCTTTAGCAAACTGAAACAGATTTTGGTACCAGGGAAATGGGGTGCTGCAGTTTGCAAATAACCAACGAGTTGGAAAGGTCTCTTAGATGGACAAGGGGAAGATTCTGGAAGAATTGTGAGGAGGTGAATAGGAAAGGCTGGATTGCTTTGAAGAAATTGTAGAAATATGGCTGCAAAAGGTGCTTCAGATGAGGCCTTAGACAGAAAGAATGCATGTGTTATCGCAAATTGGAAGAAAGGCAGTCCTAGTGTTAAAGTGGCAAACAATTTGGTAAAATTGAGTCATGGTGTTGGATGGAAGACAGAATTTGAAAACTGTAATCTGGCATACTAAACTGAAGAGGTTTCCAAAGCAAATGTGGAAAATGCAGCCTGGCTTCTTTTTGCAGTTTATAGTAAAATGCAGCAGGAAGTGGATAAGCTGAGAATTGAACTCTTAGATATAAAGAAACTAGAAACTGATAGTTTGGGAAAGTCTGAGCTTTTGGAAAATGAGACCCCAGAGAATACTGCCCCACATGAGGATTTGACCAAACATGGAACCAGTTAGCCATTTTAGAAAAAGCCAGGATTGGAAATTCAGTTATATAGAAAGGATTTGTGGAAAGTCATATTATCTGACAGGTTTGACCCCAGTATGCTGCATGCCAAACTGAAAGTTTCTTGCAAGGTCTGTAGGAACAGAACAACTGTCAGTCTGGAGTAAAGAGACAGAAAAGGGACAGATTGAAGGAAAAATGACTTCAAAGGAAGAACCATGGAGGCTAAGGTCTGGAGTCAGGAAATCTCAGCCCAGGAGAATGGGTTACCCATGCACATAGAGGGCAAGTTTACTCTGAAGGCAGAGAGCAGGCCTTCTGCCTCGATCTCCAGGAAGAGTTTGGTGCCTAGGCCTCAGTGAAGGTGGAGCACATTCCCCAGGGGTTGGGGGTAGCCTGGCAACCATACCATTGATCTGAAGGAATTGAACATGTGCCTCAGAGATGGCAGAGAACCTAAGTGCTGCCCCAATGCTTGGAAGGGGTCCAGCTGAGAACAGGGTGGTCTCCCTAGTACTTGGGTATGTTAAAACCCTCATTCCAGTGTTTTTAAAGAGAAGGACTGCTGTGTAAATCCTTGGAAAGAAGTGGAACTGCTATTTTCTCAAGCCCCAAGGAGGAAACACCATTTTATAAATGACTTCCAGACTTTGAATACGCCCTGCTGATTTTCAGAATTGTTTGGGTATGGTGACTCCTGTTTTACTTTCAATTTCTCCCTATGACAATGGTAATGTTTATTCTATGACTGTCCCTCCTTTGCGTATTGGCAGCAGATGTCTTGTTCTAATCTTAGGTCCACAGCTAGAGGAGAAAGTTTATCTTAGGACAAATTTTTGCTGATATTTTGTACTGTTTCTGAGTTGTAGTGCATTTGTTTTGTTACTGAAATGGTTTAAGACCTTTGTGATACTGTTATGGAATGTGTATATTTTGTATATGGAAAGAGCATGGTTTTGGGGGGTCCAGAGGGTGTAATGGCTGGTTTGAAACTGTAATGTACCCTGGAAAAGCCATGTTCTTTTGATCCTAATCCAATCTTGGGGGGACAGACACTGAGTGGAACAACTTGATTAGGCTGTTTCCATGGGGATGTGACCCATGCAGTTATAGGCATTACATTTGATTAGATTATTTCCATGGTGTTATGACCTTGCCCATTCAAGGTGGGTCTTAATTAGCTTACTGGAGTCCTTTAAGAGGGGAACATTTTGGAGAAAGCTCAGATGCAGATGTAGGGAGATACTTAAAGAAACAACATAGAGAGCAGAGAAATAACACCAAGATACAGATGTTTGGAGATGCTAAGCTAGAGATGAAATCCAGAGTTTGCCCAAGAGAAGCTAAGTTTAGGGCCCATATACACTTAGAGTGAAAGCCACTGGAAACAGGAGCTGGGAGAACCATTTGAAACCAGGAGCTGGGAGAGAGAGCCAGTAGATGTCACCATGTGTTTTTCCATGTGACAGAGGAAACAGGATGCTGCCTTTCCTACAAGAAGGTATCTTCTTTTGGTTCCTTAATTTGGACATTTTCATGGCCTTAGAATTGTGTCTTGTATCTTAATAAATCCCATTGGTAAAAGCCAATCCATTTCTGTTATTTTGCATTCCAGCAGCTTTAGAAAATCGAAGCAGCAGGTTTGCACCAGGTGATGAGAAACAGGTTCCTTTCTGTCTTGCATTGAATGGTGTAAACTAACCTCTTTGTGGCAATCACCCAGTTTTCCATTTAGCTGCATTAAACACAGCTGAGCCAATTAGAAAGTTATGTTTATATTTATAGTCAATCTTTCTCTGCTTCTATAATCCTTTCCCTAATTTGTAACCCTGCCAAAGTGGCACAGCATCCAAAAATGGATTTTATTCTGATTTTCAGCAGGGCTTCAGTCAGTAGACTTCAAAATTGCAACTACCAGAAGTGATTTCCATTCTTATTAACAAGATTTAACAGAGAAACTCTGGAGTTGCCTTGTGGGTGGTAAAAGGCCTAAATTAACCCATGCATGACAATCCTAACTCTAATAAAACTCCCCTGGCAATTGCATACTAGCAGACATGAGCAGTGACCACCCAACTCTTCTGGCTTAGTTTTGACACTGATGGACCATCACAAAGTTCACATCAAACTTTTTATATTACTTCTGTTTTATTTAGGTCAATTTTGTCTCAGCAGCTTTTCCCTCTCAATCAATTCTGGAGGTTCCTCCTCATCTCTCAAATGTAAGTTCCCTAGACCCAGTGCTTGGACTCCATTTTTTGTAGTATCAGCACTTACTCTCTTGTTGATCACATTTGGAATTATGATCTTAAAACAGGACTGGCTTCTTGGGTATGCTACCTGTTCCATAACACAGAGCTGGGTCTCAGAAGGGCCCAACACATGGTTTAATGCTCTGCTGTCATTGTTTTGAAATTCTTTTAAATTCTTAATAATTTTTGTAGAAGGAACCTCCAATAGTACCTGCTTTGAGAATATAATAGCTCTGGGCTCTGCCCTAGATTCCTTCCCCACTTAAGAACTATGAAATTAAGGGTAACCCAGTCCCACCATCCCTCAACTTCCACAGACCTAACTCTAAGGATTTAATAAGATAATGTATGCAAAACTTTGGGACAGAACTTGGCATATAGTAATCAATAAATGACAGCTATTATTGTCATATCCAACCTTGACTTTGTTCTCTATTCCTCTTCTCTCATTTCTGATCCATGAAGATTTAACTCTTTCTTCAAAACTGGCTTCATCTTTTAGCCTTAGGGGCTATTTAATAAGAACACACACAAGCACAAATTATTCATAAGGTAATACATTTCTTGTGAGGAAACTCTAGAATGGGAACATTCAAAGATATTGATAGAGTTTCATGCAGGGAAAAATCACTGTCCTGAGTGCTGTGTTTCTTCTGTCAATTACGGTGTTTTTAGCCCACTGGCAGATCAGAAGCATTGCACTGTGTTTTCCTTGCTGGAAAAGCAGATGGGTTTGCTCTGATCCATTTGTAGTCTCATTACATCTTCTTTTGGCTTAAGACACATGTTTGCAAAATGAAGAGTCAAATCAAATGGAGAAGACTATGGATGCAGAACTAGGCTGGTTCACTATGAGTTCTGAATCTTTAACCTTGATATCACTGGGAATGGTTGTAACCAGCTGTGGAGAATAATATAGCATCAACTAATGAGTAGAACATCAGCTTTTCCAAGAAAAAAGAAAGGACAAGTTTCAGGAAACAAATTCTTCTACAGAAGGAAGAACAAATATTAGATTTACAGGAAATATTTATAATTAAATATAAACGATATTTAATATTTGGATTAGTAAGTAATTTATTTTTTATTAAAGCCTAATAAGAATTTTTTAGTAAAGTAGATGTTTAAAAGTGTAACCTTATTAAATATAATGTAATTTTTACTTTTCAATTTTTATGAGCATTATTTGTGGAAACAATAAAAATCATTCATTAAACAAAGGTGCTGCATTTTCTATGGTGGTATGTGCAAAGGAATATGAGACATTTCCTTTCTGCGTGCATACTTGTTTCTCTGTTAGTGGTATTTTTCTCCATGTTTCTTTCTATGGATGCTTGCTTCCCCATTGCCTTTTAACCTCAAAATCATTTTCCAACAGCATGGTTAGAACTGAGAATAATAGTAATGGAGTTCAAATCAAATTATGATTTGAACAGATGATAATATCAAATTATGATGAACAATTTTTACAAAAAAAATAGAGGTTTGAAATTTTATAGAAAGAAGTAAGGAGGAGGAAATAATGACTGCTACCGAGAACAAAATGTATCCCTCAATGATATAATCGAAATATATATGTACGCACAGCACACACACATCCATACACAAATACATGCATTTCTTGGAAGGGAAGGGTCCTGGTAGCCAGAGAAAAGAGAAAATATTTTAAATTCTATCAATGTCTGTAAATAGAAGCTTTCCTGTCATTTAAAATTAGTATAAATTTATTATTTAGGTTGTCATATTTACAGATATTTGGTAATATTATGGAAATGATTTCACCTGTAGTTTTATAAAAGACACTAAATCATTTTTAAAATAGATACTTCTTATACAATAGCACTTTATAAAGCCCAAAGAATTAGATTCATAACTCATTGCAGGTACTTGTGTGGAGATATGAGATGTCATAAAAACACTATTTTTCTCATTGTGATATTATTTATTATAGGAAGAACCAAGATGAAAGGAGAGTTAATATCACCCAAAGAGTCTGAAATTCTGTGATTGTAGTGGGTTAAACTTACTAAATTAAATTTACTAATAGAATCCCAAAGATCACTGACATTGATTAAAGAGGTAAGTTTAGATACTGTTCAATAATATCTGTCAATTACAGAGGGCTTGGTACCAGTGTCATGCCAAACCCCTTATGCATGTTACCATTTCCAGAGTCACACAATTCATGAAGATAAAGCCCATACTCAAAGTGAGTTCTGACTGACTCAAAAGCTACACCATATGGTTCCTATAGATACACAGATTTGAAAGAGTAGGATTATGATGATTTCAATCCACACCAAATGAGAAAATATTACTTCTTCTACAAAGTTGGGTCAAATCAAACAAAAAAAGAGACTCAGTCAACGCACTTGAGTTAATGTTTGTCTGAGAATTCAGAGTATTTTTGAATTGCTGTTATCAATCAACTATTTTTCTCATAAAAGAACCTCATTGAACTCCCTAGAGCAACTCTGATTGTCTTAGAATTATGTCTTGTTGAGCTTGACAAATGATCCACCTAAAAGTATGATCCCAGAGCGAAGGATAAGCCAATCCTTGAAATGAAGATATTTAGCATTGAACTTGCACTGCACCAGAGTAAAGAAGTACCCAGTGGAACCTCTGACTACCAGAAGGAACAGAAATCCCTTACCATGACAAGACAAATTGCCAGCACACTGTTTTGACATAGGTACCACTCCATTTCCACTGTCACCAGAGACTGGCTGTTGAAAACAAGGCAGGTAAACAACTGAGATTTCCAAATGCAGAGATGAACAAACAATCCAAAATTAGGAAACACAATAGTAAAATACCCAAGAAAATAAAGCCAACTGAATTAATGAAAGATTTAAAATAAAGATAATTATTATCTTTGGAAAGATTTGAAGCAATGACATACCCATAAAATATCAAATAAATATCTTAGAAATTAACAACTTTATAATTAGAATAAAAATCTCAACAGATGAACTTCTGATTTTGACTATGAAGGAGTACCTACAATCAAATCAATCCATCCAATGACAATAACTATATAAAAAGGTTTTTTTCAAGTTAAAAGCTTTTAAAAAGTTAAAAATAAAGGGGGGGGGCAAGGGGTTTGGAAGCATCAGAGAAGAACCCAAAGGGTCAGGACTCAGGGATCAAAGATCCTAAGAAGGAAATTAGCCAGGTACCCTCCACTGCTTCTGTGTGTAGGGGATGTGCTAATTCTATGATGGGAGCTTAAGGTTGAGCACAAGTCTTTAGGAAAAAACTGTCAGCAGATTCACTTAAGAGACAAAAAGCTGGAATTCAGGACTACCCATGAGAGCTTGAGGACCCAAGATTCCAGGGTATTACAGAGAAGTGAGCCCAATATGCTACACCAATTTTTTTTCTTAAACTTGAGACCTGTAGAATAGTAAGTGTGAGGGAGAAAGAGGCTAAAAACATCAAACACCATCCAGCGTTGCAAAAGCTAAGCAAAGTTTGCAACAGTCTCACAGTAATGAGAGATAAGTTGGAATTTGGATCTACTGAGGAGGATGGGTGCTGGTAAACAGCCTGGACTTTAAGACGGTATATCTAAAGGACTACCCTCTGGGAGAAAAGGTAAATCATAAATATATAAGCCCATAGAAAGCCTAAAACCTAGTCTCAAACTACCCCAATTCCTGAATATATCAAGGTAAAATGACTCCCCTTGGATTACAGACTAGTAGAAAACAGAAGTATCTCTGGAAAAGGACATCTATAATATTTATATTTTTAAACATATAATGCCATGCATTCAATAAATGATTACTGGACAGGCAAGCCAGGAGACAGGAACATATGACCAAAATCCAAGGGAAAAAAATAGATCATAAAAATGGTTCCACAGATGACCTAGATAATAGACATCTCAGACAAAAGTTTACCAAAACTTGAAATAAATATGTTGAAATAAAATACATAAAAAGATAAGAGAATTTCACCAAGGACTGGAATATATAATTAAAATGTCAAATACAATTATAGAACTGAAAAAGTAGAATAATTAAATTCAATAGATGAGTTTAGTGAAATATTACATATATTACAGGAAATGAGTTTTGAACCAGAAAATAGGTCAGTAAAAAATTTTCAAACTGAAGCATAGAAATAAATAATTGTAAAATATAGAAAAAAACATTATAGAAATATGAAAAATGGCACAAAGTTTGAATGCAGTTGAAACTGGAGCTTCAGTGAGATGAGACATAATTGGTAAAAATTACAACTTAAAAAGATATTGGTCAAGGATTTTCCAAAATTGATGAAAGATAGTCTATTAAATTGCACAAAGAAAATTTATCAGAGAACCACATTTTAGACAGACTTGATTGAAACACAGATTAAATTTACCTGACAGAAGTGGAATTAGGGTAAAAAATAGAATTAGGGTAAAAATAAATAACAAACAATGACTAAAATATCACCAAATATATGAAAATTAAACAGCATATTTCTAAATAATCATTCAATCAAAGAGGACATAGCAAGGAAAAATCAACATAGCCAAAAATTTTGAAAGGACTAGAAAATTGATGAACTTCTCACAAGGTTAAGAATAAAAAATAAAACAGATTATCAAAATCAGAAATAAATAGGGACAATCAGTAGATATCCCTGTGAAAGACAGACTAGTGATGTCCCTAAAAAGTCCAGGACTTAATCCCTGGAATTCATGAATATGCTACAACACATGGCAAAATATACTGTGCAGATGGAATTAAGGTTCTGGGCATTAAAACTGAAAGATTATCCTGGATGATAGATAATCCAGGTAGACCCAATGTAATTTCAAGGGTTCTTAAAAGCAGAAGAGAAAGAGGAGAAAGGTACCAGATAGATGTAAGGGAAGAAGTGGTGGAAAAGAGTCTTGACCTGCCTTTGTTGCATTTAAAGGTAGAGGACAGGGACCACAATTTAAGGAATGTAGCAGCTTCTAGAAGCTGGGAAAGATCCTCAATAGAAAGTCAGTAAGGAAACTGGTGCCTCAGTACTAAACCACAACAAGGGGAATTATGCCATTAATCTGAATGAGCAAGGAAATTTTCTCCCCAAGAGCCTCTAGAAAGCAACCCAGTCATGCTGACACCTTGATTTTAGCCTAGTGAGATCTGGATCAGTCTTCTGACCTACATAACTAGACGATAATGAATTTGCTTTGTTTAAGCAATTAAATTCATGGCAATGTATTGCAGCAGCAGGAGGAAACCATTACAATTATAAAGACATTAAAAAGATATGAGAATTTTAGAAAAACTTTATACCAACATATATGACAAGTTAGGTCAAATAGACAGAAAAAATGAACAGAAAACTTCTAAAATTGACCAAGCAAGAAATAAGAAATAGAAAACCTTAATAGCGTAATGCTATTACCGCTTATCTGTGGTAGTTTGAATTATGTACCCAAAAGAAAGACAAGTTCTTAATCTTAACCCATGTTTATGCGGCTTTGAATGTATTTGTAAATATGACATTTTGCAGATGTTAGTATTAGTTAAGGCATTGCCAAGTGAATCATGATGGGTCTTAATCCATATTATTGGATCCTTAGAAAGACAAGAAACTGGAAGCCAGAAGTCAGAGAAGCACAAGAGGAGCCAGAAACTACAAGTCAGTGGAAAGTTGAAGAGCAGACATGAGGCGAGATCACCACTGTGACAGGAGGCAGATATTCAGGTCAAAGAATCCTATGGATTCAGCAAGCCAACACCAGGCACTGAAGATGTTGTGGAGAAAGCATCGCCTTATTTGGGACTATTAGCCTCCAGAACCGTGAGACACAAAATTCCTGTTGCTTAAGTCAGCCCACTGTGGGTATTTGTCATAGCAGCTTGGCAAACTAAGACACTAGTCAAGAAATTGAAAATGTAATTAAAGCCCTTCCCCAAACCCTATCCAAAAAAATGTGTTCATCAATGAATTCTTCAAATATTAATGTGAAGATAAAATTTGTTAAGAGGAAAAAAAAGAAGGATAAGCTGAATAGCAGGATGGACACATCTGAGGAGGAAATGATTTCTCTCAAAAATATAGTGCAAAAAGACATGGAGCAGAAATATATAGATCGGGAAAGCTACCATCCATCCCCAAAGTAGAGATCAGATGTAGAAATCAGAGAGTGAAGTGAGACAAGTAAGTAATAGGAGAAAATGTCTGGGGGCTGAAGAAAAACATGTCTTTTGTTGAAATGGCCCACTTTCTATTAAGCAAAAAAAATAATCTGGACTAGCAACAAAATTTTGGTGCATGAAAAAAAGGAGAAAAAAATTTTATAGCTTCTGGAGAGTGGGGTAAAAAGTTATATATGAATGAACAAAAGTCAGGTTGGCACTAGACCTATTATCAGCAATACTAATTTCTAGAAAACAAAATTTAAGTTTCTAAGGACATTTACTTTTTACTTAATTTTATAAACCTTACCAAACTAACACTTAAGTAAGAGGTAAAAATAAAAAGATTTAGATATACAAGGACTCCGAAAATTGTTGCCTCATAGACTACCTCTGAAATTATTATTAAGGATAATCTCCAACAAAAAAATATTGAGAAAGAAGGAAGAAGATGTGGCATAAAATCAGTGAACTATACCAGCAAATTTGTTCCAGATATTGTTGGCAAAAAAATGTTTTAAATGCATATCGAAAATTAAGAGTTACCCAGAAAAAGTAAAACTAGGATCTAAAGTGTTTGAACTATCAAAATGGGTGAAAAAAAGACAGAGAAAACTTGTGTAGTCCGATAAAATTCAGATAAGAAAAGAACAGAAACAGAAATAAATGAAACCATAATAAATAGAAAACAAAATAAATTAGCAAATATAAATCAGTATTTTTCATGGGATACATATTAAATTTCCCATTAAAAACAGAGGTTATCAGATTTAATTTTAAATGTTTTTCCAATAGGAGAATTATATATCAAGGTTGGATATAAAAAAATAAAAAACCATGTACTAGGAAAATGCTAATATAGTGAAAGCTGAAAAAGCAAAATTAATATGGGTAAAAATAGAATGCAAGATAAAATTATTAAATTAGATAAAGATATATATGTACATCAAACCATACGTCTTCACAATGTATGAAGCAAAAAATAACAGAAATACAAGGAGAAATGGATAAATCCATATTCAAGAGATTTTAATTTTTCTCTTCAGAAATTTAATGTAAATGTCCAACATAGGATTAAAGATAAAAAGAATTTGAATAACCCAAGTGATAATAATGCTTCTTCCATTGCATTAACTTAAAACGTAAATGGACCGACTTCTCAGAGATGAATCATACAGTAAATTACCTAAAAAACAAAAACAAAAATGAAATTTCCAATAGGAACCACACATGTTTCATTCTTTACCTCAAAAGACAACAAAATTAGCATTTCAATAATTTTATTTGGAAACTAAAACTCACCCCTGAAAATAATTCACACTAAAAAGGAAATTACAAACTATTGAGAACTAAACAATCATGAGAATAATACACAGGAAAAGCTGTCAACGAAACCTAAGTGGGCTCAGAGGAAACTTTAAAGTCTAAAATAACAATTCTTAGAAAATAAATGTCTGAAAATTACCCACGGAGTTACCCAAAGTATAAAAAGTAAACACAAATGTGGAAATAAGAATGGAAATGAGTTCTTATAATTGAGATATGAGAAGAAATGAATAAAACAGAAAACTAAAGCCACAGACATGATCAATAAAGCCTGGTCATATTTGATAACATTTGGCCAAAAAAAGACAGAAAGATATGCTTAATTGGCATAGAAATGAGAAAGAAGATATATAGATTCAAATTAGATTTTAAAATTATAAGAGCAAATTAAGCATAACTTTATAAGACCAAATATCTTTTAAAAATGTATGATCATCTAGGAAATAAATATCAGAAATGGAAAAGAAAAATAGCCTGAATAGGTATATAGCCATGGGGGAAAAATCATAATGACAGCCAAAAGATAACCAGGTGTTGATGAGAGAGCCAGTGTCCCTTCCACTACACCATGGAGTGGGAGCCAAGTATTCACCCCAGCTCTCACCCCACTCCCCCCCACAAACACCCTCCAGTGCTTACTCCTGGCATATCTACATCAGCACTTTCATTTTCCTTTTGATCTTATATTAAGAATTTGGAAACAGTGTAATCCCTTTTAGGATTAGGGATCCAAGTACTCAGGTGATATATTGGCAGGAACACATTTTGGGTATTCCATTTTCCCCTCTAGTGTCTCTCTAGTGTCTTACTGTTGTTTGAAGAGAAGAAAATGGTGAAGAGTATCATTCTCCAAAGGACTGAAAAAGACTAATTACCTTGGTGATGCAGGGTCTCCACGTGCCCTTTATCCAATGGAACCTATATGGGGAGTCTGGATTTACTTAGATTGGCCCTGAACATGGTAAATCTACCTGAGAGGATGGCAAAGATAAAAAAAGTTATCTACATTCAATTCAGCCTACCAAAGGCTACCTCTCTGTGTCCCGGGCTCTGAAGAATAATATCTTCCATGACTCAAGGATCATGCTTCTGCTGTCCTCCAAATATTTTTACCTAATCTTGTCAGGTACATGCCCTGATCTTGGCAGTCCTGGACTCATCACATCAGAATTTCTGGGACAATCTACAGAAGGATGTCTTTGAGTGTAAGGAAATGTTACTCCTAGGAGTGATGCCTCCAGAAGATACAGATGAAGGTCAAAGTAGCCACATTTCTAGAGAGGAATCTTCAGATAAGACATTGTTTTAGACTTTGTATCCCTGCCCCCAGTCATGCCTGATATGGACATGTGGTTCTATCTAGTCACCAGCTATGACTGAAGCATTCAGAAGAATTAAAAACTTTACCCATGCCCAAGGTGACCTCCCAAAGTCCAGGTGTTTCTATGGTGAAGGCACCCTGCTTCAGTCATCTGCTACAGGGTGTACTTATCGCACACAATGGCATCAAACACCCACCTTGGAGTTTCAGTTCTTTATTATAACTTTCAGAAAAGGTAGAACCATTTCACATAGGTCCAAGACCTGGAAACATCCGGTGATTGCCACCTAAACAAGTTGTGAATCCTATGCAACAGCCAATGCGAAGGGTAGAATGCATTTGCAAGTGTCACACTTTCAGCTCACAGTTAAATGTTTTTTTTCTTACAGATCTATCCATAAGTTCTATAATGGGAAAGAAAATTTGGTTGCTTCACAATCCCAACTAAAATTGAAGAACTTCATCCAGTTTCAGAAGAGATATGTTTCCTGAGAGAAGCACGGAGCAGGGCTTTAAAATTGGCCTGTCTGGGCACCTGAAAGGGCAAATACAGAGAGTGAAGGAAAGAAGCCTCCTACTAACTTAAATGAGATGCTGCCCCAAAGTCTCTCCCACAACAGTGTGAGCTAGCCTCTAGGACCATTTAATGAACTTCATATTATTCTGTTGGTAGATTTGCAATTGATCTCAGTTTCAGAACAAAAGACATTTAAAATATGTGCTAGAACAAAGGAACTTTTAAAACATGTTATAAAGTCAAGAATCAATCAGAAATCCCAAGTACCTAAATCTCCTGGGAGAGTGAATCCAGGTGTCCTTTTAGCTATCCCCTCTTCCAAGGAGCACAGCATAATATTCGGCTCCATTGCTATCCTGGATGCAGGATTTTGGCCCTACACATGTCATCTGATATCATAGCTCTGGTCCTCAAGGGACCACCGACCATCTGAGTATGTCTACTCCTATGAGAGACCCAAGATGTTCTGTTGAGACTAAAGCCACAGATCACTCCTGTAATCATCAGTCAGTTCCCAAAGTGATACAGCATAGCCCTGATCTACTGACCATCAACCAAAAGGCTTGGAGTTTTCTTAAAATCCATCCAGCTCTTTGCTTTTGCCACACACCTGTCAATCCATTAGAGTGCTTTGTAGTTGCTATTCTGCAACAAACTCCTCTATATCTGTAGTGTCTTCTAGCTGTCATCTCTCCAGCCTGTGGCCTTCAAAGAAAATTCCCTTTTCCTAAGAGTGTTGCTTCCCCTCCAGTCATGGTAAAAATTGTTGTTTCTTTAACCCACATGGCTCAGGGAAGGTGATAAGTTTGGGGCATTCCTTGTTCCCTTTTTCTGCTTACAGATTTTTACAGATACATTCTTTTCCTCATATAGCTTTACTTTAAAAGTATATAACATTAAAATATATATCTCTTCATTCTGTGATTATATCTGCATCATTCACCCTCAGTCACTGAAGGTTCTAGCCCTGGTCTTGTTCTCTATCCCAATGGATGTAGAAATTTGACTGAATTCTTTATCAATGTCATGACTGTTCCAGCAACCTGATTTCTCCTTTCCGTAACTTCCACATTCCGAATGGCATTGTACTCTACTCCACTGCAGGCATTTACACTCATGATCACAGTCTGGATCTTGCATATTTTTTTTGAAATAAAATCCCATAAAATACTTTTGTTTTACTATATCGATTTTTTTGTAATACATTGTTTATATTATGTTATTTTTTTCCTTCAAATAATTCCATGTTTGGCTCAGAACAAATATGAAAAATTCTGCTCACAGACTTCAGTAATTTGAGCATTTGCTACCAAGGAGTGACAAATTGCTAATAGGCAAAAGAGATGGGCATTGCTCATTGCTCATAATGTGTTTCCCCATATGGCATGGCTTACTGGGTGGCTTATTAAGGTACCAGAATTAATGTAAATGTGTATGGGGACCTTTTGCAATAAAACTGGTTATGACTTGTTCCAATTATTTTACAACTGGGACTGTTAAATTTAACAATACTTCACCCTGATAGAATGTGGACTTTTCCAAGTGTAAACATACAAATATTAAATAGTGTAACTTGTATTTCTCTAAATAATAAAAATAAACTCAGCTATCATCAAATAAGGTATGCGCAGTTATAATAGCTGCTTTCTGTATTATGGCGTCAACATTCCAAATTAAATATTTATATTTGAAAAAAGACTTCATTTCTGTTTTTATGTTAATTAACATATCACAACATTACTTTCTGCTGTTTTCATTGCAAACCACTTGTATTCAGCTAGAGAATGGGTTAAATAGACATTTATGGTTGGCATAAAGACAATTGCCATATATGGCAATATAATAAATATATAAAATAATATTTCAAATATCAAAAATCAATTTACAAGTAGGTTTTCAGAACATAAACTATTTTTGAGTTAGGGGGCCATCTGGATGCTATTTTTAAGCCTGTGTTCCTAGGAGTAGGGGTAGAGAATGCTGTGGATGAATTATTCTATTGTTATATCTGATAGACTAAGTTCCAAGTATATTCAAACTACTGATGTTTCAGTTTTCAGAATAATTGCACCCAAGTGGAATATTTAACTGCCACAGAGGAAATATCAACAGGTATCCTTAATATTAGGGGAGAAAAGATCCCATCTTTCTTTCTTCTTTTATTATTTTCACACGTCTTCAGAGCAACTTCAGGTGCAATCCATATAAATGCAGGACTTATCTAGGGGAAAATTATGAGAAAAAGATATTTTTTAATGGAGAAAAGGGGCATGGCATAGACTGCAGATGGTCTCCTTTCATTGTATTGAGGTGTTACTGGGAAGTACCTGCCTAGTCGGGGACTTCTGAGCAGATAGAGGGAGGCCATTTGACTAATTTCCAATCAATATAATGTGAACAAAGATGATGAATGTCACAAAAACTATTTTACAGAATTTGCTAGAAGGGACTAAGAAGTATGTGCATTTTCTCCACAAACTCTTCTTTTTGTTGATTGTGCATTTATGATAATGAGGCATTAAAGGATGGCAAAGCTGTAAGATGGAAGAAAGTAGGGCTCCCAAACCACTGCATGGAGGATGGCTGCCAGGCAACTAAGAACAACCTCAGACTGCTATTTCAGTGAGAAATAAAACTGCATGCTCAGAGCATATACTTTGAATTATTTATCTACAGGTGGTGGATTTGTATCAAGCAACTGGTTTTCCAGCCCCTCTAACTAATGCAGGATATCTGGGTGGAGTGGCAGATAATTTCTATGATTATGGCAGAAAAATGAAATTATGATATCCACAGAGGAATTGTAACCATGCCCATGTTCACATCATTAGATGTTCCAACAAATTGACTGGTCTAGCAAATATATTAAACCATTAAATTTATTGCCAGATTTGGTGTTTGGTATTGACCTCAGTGTTTGGTTAGGAGAACAGATCAAGTCAGGTTTTCCATTAAACTTCCAAGGAAGAATCATTTCAGACGTTTTATAAAATTCAGTACCTGAGGGAGTTTATATGAAAGTAAGCCTGTATAAATCAGCACTTCCTGAAGGAAGTTGGGCTGTCAAATTAACAGTCTAAAATTCCAAAATCAGCACTCTGCACTTGAGTCTGATGTATAGCTTTTTCTTTTGACCTCTTTCCCTCAGCTACTTCATATCTGACACTGCCTCTAGCCAACTACCTTGTCACTGGAAACAACTATCACCAATCTCTGAATACATAAGAAAAAATAAAGTGACAGAAATCTCTCACACAGTAAATTTTTGTCAAGTGTTGCATCTTATTTTTTTTCTTTGAATTTGGATACTTCCCTGTTATTTTCAATGCAAAGACCTTCACCTGTGTCCTTAACATTTCAACATTTTCCTATAATAAGATTATATATCTTTGCCCATTGTCATGTGATTTTCAGGACTACGCCCAGGGAAGAAACACTCTTCTCAATCCCATTGATGTAGGGATCCATCACCTGATTTGCTTTGGACATTAAGCTGTGAGCAGATGTAATGTACACCATGCCTAAACAGATGTTTTATGCAACTTTAGGAGGCTGGCCCTTGCTATTTCCCTCTGTCAAGATAATGGAATATTCCAGAAAAAGGCTGGCTGTCCTTTAGCTTATATCCTGGAATGAAAAGACCTGTGAGGAGAGTCACTACTGAACTGAAATCCCTAACAGGTAATGCAGGTGAAAAAGGCAATTACTAACAGGTAATAAAGCATTGTTGTTTTTGCAAGCCACTGATTTAGGGTTGCTGATCATGGCAGCAAATGCTAGTAAAGACGGTCTAATATATTTTGGAGACCTGTTTGGTGTAGTGTAAAAGACCACCGTGTTCAGATAACCAGAAAGCCAAAGTTAAATATTTGACTTGGCTACACCTAATATGATAACTCCAGGTCATTAAATTAACTTCTATGAGTCTCATTTCCTCATATGTAAAACAGGAAAAATTATTCCTGACCTGATACACTCACAGGGTTTGTTGTGAATAATCTATAAAAAAGTGTTTTGAAAGTACTGACATAACACAACTGTTGGGTGTTGATATTATTCAGTACTGATATCTTCCCTCAAGGATTTTTGCTGTCAGCTTTTTTGTCAGCATGAGGGATTCAGTAACTTCTTGTTTATACTAGGTCATGATCAGAGGTAAGGAGGCTGAAACCTTTAAGAGTTTGGTTAATACAAATATATTAAGATAAAGATCAGGTCATCTGGCTGAATTCATGATCCAGGTAGCTACTGAGAAGTCCTAATAAGGGTGGGAAAATTAAGACTTTTCTGTCTTACAGACTGAAGCAAAACCAAAGAGACAGTACCCAAAGGGAGAAGAGTTCCTAGGAGCCTAGAATAAAAGTTATATTTATACTAGTATTTATTATGTACTGGACACTTTGTAAGCATTTTACATGCATTCTTACTTTATATGACTTGAGAGAGTACTATGTTTATTCCCACTGTGCATATAAAGACACTGAGACAAAGAAATATTGGGTCACTTGTCCCTGGTGTAAGGCAGAGCTGAGATTCCAAACCAGGTAATCTGGCTCCTGAGATGGTACACTTCCTTTTGACAAGATCAGTGATCTATAGCTCTTCAAAAGAAAGGGAGCAGAGTTTTAAAAATTTGGGGAAAAAATTGGCTCAATGAGGCATGGTATAAAAGAAAATTGATCATAAATTAAGCTAAATCTGTCCATAATCTTTCTAGGAAAACTTATTATCATCAATGCTTAAATATGAGGGAAAATGAAAAAAGTTAACCTGATATCTTATTGTTCTTTGAGCCAGTTTTCTCATTAGGAATCTATTCTATTTAAAATCGATTTAAAAAATCATATAAGCATACAAAGATTTAGGCACCAAAATGTTCATTAGGAATTATTTTTAAAAAATAGCCAGTAAACTGCCTGAAAATGTAGAGCTGTGTTCCAGTAGCCATGTTTCTTGATGATGATTGTATAATGATATAGCTCTCACAATGTGACTGTGTGATTGTGAAAACCTTGTGTCTGATGCTCCTTTTATCTACCATATCAACAGATGAGTAGAATATATGGAATAAAAATAAATAATAGGGGGAACAAATGTTAAAATAAATTTAGAAGAAAAAAAAATAGCCAGTGACCAGAAACAAAACAGATACTGAGATAATGGTGTACTGGCATTTATTTAAAAAGAAATTTTAATGACATGGGAAAAAAATAGGAAACACAATAATTTTAAGAAAAGCATTTTGACACAGAAGTAGATCTATGCTATGATCTCAAGACAAATGTTTATTTCTAAGATCAAAGTTAGAAGGACATGAAAAAAATGTTAGAAGGACATAAACCAAAATATTAATACTGGCTGTTTAGCTGCGGTGAAATATTAGGTGAAGTTTCATTCTTTCTTTCTTTGGGGGTCTACATTGTACAAATCTTCTACAATAAGTAATAATTATTTCTATAAAATGAAAAAAAAATTAATGGAAACTAAATGAGGGAAACACTCTTTGTTTTGCAAGTGCATGTATGTGTATGTATATGTGAGTGTGTGGTATACTTAAACAACAATAACAAAAACATCTAATGAACAGATATAAATGAGATCACTTTTTAGTAGTCTCCCTTTTGCCAACCAGGTATTATGATGAAAAGAACCAAGCAACCCACTTACCAACTAGACAAATTTACATAATGTGATTGGGTTAGGAGTTGGACGTCTCTTGGAACAAGATAAAGAGTAAAGCTAATTTTATTCATGGGTAATTAATCCTGTCTTTGATATAAGGGACATCTTTAAAAAGTTATAAAAGATTTTAAAGCCCTATAATTTTAATGTAGAAATATAATAATTGAAAAACTCCTTACAAATGCATATTTATGAACATGTTTATTTGTTGTTAATTTGCAATCCTTTTAAACATCAGCTTGCATTTATCAATATACTTCTACAAGGTCAACAAATGCATTAAATAATGTGTCTTGTTCCTACCCCCATCCCTGAAGCAAGTTGCTGTGGGAACCTGGCTTTGGGGGGAGTCTGAAGGGTAAAGCCAATCTGACAACTGGCTGGTGAGAGAGATGAACAGATAGAGAACAAAGACAATCAAGAAGTAAATCCTAGGCAAAAAAGATAAAAGAATCTTCAGAATAAGGTAAGAAAATCAAATGCCTTGACACCAGCAAAAAATCACAACCATACAAGGAAGCAGGAAGATATGGCCCAACAAAGGAACCAACTAACACCCCGCCTGAGAAACAGGAGTTGAAACAACTAATTAAAGATGTTCAAACAAATCTTCTAAATCAATTTGATTTGAAGGAAAACGTGGAAAAAGAGATGAAGGATATAAAGAAGACACAGGGTGCCCATAGAGAAGAACTTGAAAGCTTGAAAAAAATAAATGGCAGAACTTATGACATGAAAGGTGCATTAGAAGAGATAAAAAACACAATCGAGATATACAACAGCAGATTTGAAGAGAAAGAAAAAAGGATTAGTGAACTAGGAGTCAGAACATCTGAAATCCTACTGACAAAAGAACAGATAGGGAAAAGAATGAAAAAATTTTAGTAGGATCTAAGAGAACTGAATGACAACATGAAGCACATGAACATACGTGTTATAGGTGTTCCAGAAGTCAGAGAGAAGAGAAAGGCAGCAGAAAGAATAATAGAGGAAGTAATCACTGAACATTTTCCAGCTCTTATGAAACATAAAATTATAGGTTCAAGAAACACAGTGTACCTCAAGCAGAATAGATCCAAGTAGACTTACTCCAACACACTTACAAATCAGATTGTCAGATGTAAAAGACAAAGAGAGAACTCTGAATGCAGCAAGAGATAAGTGATCCATCATATACAAGGGACACTTGATAAGACTAAGTGCAGATTGCTTAGCAGAAACCATGGAGGCAAGAAGGCAGTGCTATGATACATTTAAGATACTGAAAGAGAAAAACTGCCAGCTAAGAATTGTACAACCGGCAAAACTTTTCTTAAAAACTCAGGGAGATTTTAAAATATTTACAGATAAACAGACATTGAGAGAGTTTGTGCAAAAAGAGACCTGCTCTATAAGAAATACTAAAGGGAGGGCAGGCCATGGGGGCTCAGTGGCAGAGTTCTCGCCTGCCATGATAGAAACCTGGTTTCATTTCTCAGTGCCTGCCCATGTGAAAAAATGAAAAGAAATACTAGAGCACTATGGTCAAATAGGGATAGACAGGAGAGAGAAGTTTGGAGAATAGTATATACATGAAGATAGCACTAAAGGTAAATAACAGGGTAAAAAGACAAAGAAAATAAGATACAATATATAAAATCGAAGTGAAAAAAATGATTGAAGAAAGTGTAAACTTTACAGTAATAACATTAAATTTTAATGGATTAAACTCCCCAATCAAAAGAGAAAGATTGGCAGAATGGATTAAAAATAAATAAGGATCCATTATATTCCATCCACAAGAGACTCACTTACAACCCAAGGGCAAAGACAGGTTGAAAGTAAAAAGTCACAAAAATGCATTCCATGCTAACAACAACCAGAAAAGAGAGGGGTCACTATACTAATATCAAACAAATTAGACTTTCAACATAAAAGAATTAAAAGAGACAAAGAGGGACACTATGTATTAATAAAAGGAACAATCCAGCTAGAAGACATGACAATCATAAATATTATGCACTGAGCCAGAGTGCCCCACAATCCATGAGGCAAATTGACAGCACTGAAGAGAGAAGTAGACACCTCTACAATAATAACTGGAGATTTCAAGAAACCATTTTCATCAATGGATAGAACATCTAGATATAAGATCAATAAGGAAACAGAAATCTTGAATAATGTGATAAATGAGCTAGACTTAACAGACATGTACCTAATATTGCACCCAAAAACAACAGAATATACATTTTTCTGAAGTGTTCATGAATCATTCTCCACGATAGACCACAAGTTGGGTCACAAAGCAGGTCTCAATAAATTTAAAAATATCAAAATTTTACATTTTCTTAGATCATAATGGAATGAAGTTGGAAAAAAATAACAGGTAGAAGACTGGAAAATTCACAAATATATGGAGGCTAAACAACAAACTCTTAAACAACCAATGGGTCAAGGAGGAAATCACAAGAGAAATCAGTAAATATCTATATGCAAATGAAAATGAGAGCACAACATAAACACACTTATGGGATGCAGCAAAGGCAGTGTGGAGAGAGAAATTTATTGCCTTAAATGCCTAAGTTAAAAAAAGGAGAAAGAGCAAAGTTCAGGGAATTAACTGCTTATCTGGAAGAACTAGAAAAAGGACAGCAAACTAACCTCAAAGAAAACAGAAGGAAAGAAATAAAGATTAGAACAGAAATAAGTGAAATTTAGCACGTGAAAACAACAGAAAGAATCAATAAAACCAGAAGCTGGTTCTTTGAGAAAATCAATCAAATTGATGAATTGTTAGCTTGGCTGACAAAGAAAAAGAGATTATGTAAATGAATAAATTCAGAAATGGGATGGGGGGGATATAACTATAGACACCACAGAAATAAAGGAAATGAGAAGACTCTATGAACAACTATCTACTAACAAACTAGTCAACACAGATAAAATGGACAACTTCATAGAAGGCCTGAACTACCAATATTGACTTGACAAGAACTAGAATACCTCAATAAATCAATCACAAGTAAGGAGATTGAATTAATCATCAAAAACCCTTCCAAGGAATAATAGTCCAGGACCAGATGGCTTCATAAATGAATTATACAAAGCATTCAAGAAAGAATCAGTGTCAAGCCTATGCAAACTCTCCATAAAAACTGAAGAGGAGGGAAAGTTATATAACTCATTCTATGAATCCAGCACCACTCTAATACCAAAGCCAATCAAAACTACTACAGGAAAAGGAAATTGCAGATCAATCTCTTTAATGAATGTAGATGCAAAAGTCCTCAACGAAATACTTGCAAATTGAATTCAACAGTACATTAAAAGAATTGTACACAATAAACAAGAGCATTTTTCCAGGTTATGCAAGCATGGTTCAATGCAAGAAAATCAATTAATGCAATACACACCACACCAATAAATTAAAGAAGCCAAACGACACGATCATCTCAATTGATGCAGAAAAGGCATTTAATAAAATCCAGCATACTTTCTTAATGAAAACACTTTAAAGGATAGGAATAGAAGGAAACTTCCTCAACATGATAAAGGAATATATTTAAAAAAAAAACCCACAACTAACATCATACTCAATTGGAAAAGCTGAAAGCTTACCCTCTAAGACCTTGTCTTGTTCCTGTCTTAGAGGGATAGCTTTCAGCTTTTTCAATTGAGTATGATGTTAGTTGTGGGTTTTTTTATATATATATTCCTCAAGGATACCCACTGTAACCATGATTATTCAACATTGTGTTGGAAGTCCTATCTAGAGCAACTAGTCAAGAAAAAGAAATAAAAGGCATCCAGATTGAAAAAAGAGAAGTAATACTTTTACTGTTTGCAGATGACATAATCCTACATGTAGAAAATCCACCAAAATCTATAGTAAAGCTACTAGAACTAATAAATAAGTACAGCAACATGACAGATACAAGATTAACAAGCAAATATCAGCAGTGTTTTTATATACCAGCAATGAGCGTTCTGTGGAGGAAATCAAGAAAATATTTCCATTTACAATAACAACAAAAAGAGTAAAATATTTAGGAACAAATTCAACCAAGGACATAAAAGAGCTATACACAGAAAACTATAAAACATTGCTAAAAGAAGTCAACAAAGACCTAAATAAATGGAAGGACATACACTGTTCATGGATTGGAAGAAAAAATATAATTAAGATGTCAATTTTATCCAAATCAATTTAAGATTCAATGAAACCCATCAAAACCCATCAACCTACTTTGCAGAAATTGGGGGTTGTGCTGGTTTGAATCTATGGTGAACCCCAAAAATGCCATGTCCTTTAATCCTCATTCAATATTGCTGGCTGGGAGCATATTGATTGTTTCCATGGAGATGTGACCCACTCAACTGTGGGTGGTAACTTTTGACCAGATAGCCAGATAGTTTCCACGGAGTTGTGACTCCACCCATTAATCCTTTAAAAGAGAGAACATTTTGGAGACAGTCCCTTTTTAGAGCAGAGAATGCTGCAGAACCACAAAGCAGAGTCCACCAGCCAGTGACTTTTGGAGTTGAAGAATGAAAAACCTTCCCAGGGAAATTTATGAAACAAGAAGCCAGGAGAGACAGCTAGCGGACTTCACCATATGCCCTTCCAGCTGAGAGAGAAACCTTGAGCATCATTGGCCTTCTTGAGCCTAGACATCTTTCCCCGGATGCCTTAGATTGGACATTTCTATAGACTTATTTTAATTGGGACATTTTCTTGGCCTTAGAAGTGTAAACAAGCAACTTATCAAATTCCCCTTTTTAAAGGCCATTCCATTTCTGGAATGTTGCATCCCAGCAGCTAGCAAACTAGAACAAGGGGAAAAAATTATTTGGAAGGGCAGGGTGCCTCAAATAGCCAAAAGTATCTTGAGAAAGAAAAATAAAGTGGGACATCTCACACTCCCTGACTTTTAAGTATATTACAAAGTTGCAGTGGTCAAAACAGCAAGGGGCGGTGCAACAGTGGCTGAGTGGCAGAATTTCACCTGCCATGCTGGAGACCCAGATTTGATTCCCAGTGCCTGCCCATGACAAAAATATATGTATATATTCAAAACAGCATGGTACTGGCATGAAGATAGATATACTGACCAATGGAACTGAATTGAGTGTTCAGAAATAGACCCATCCATCCATGGGCAATTGATTGTTGATAAGGTGGCCGAGTACACTCAACTTGGACAGAAGAATCTCTTCAACAAATGGTGCTTGGAGAATTGGATATCTATAACCAAAAGAATGCAAGAGGACCTCTATCTCACACCTTATGCAAAAATTAAGTCAAAATAGATCAAAGACCTAAACATCAAAGCTAAGACCATAAAACTTTAAGGAAAAAAAAATGTAGGTAAATAGAGATCGTCTGGTATAAGTTGGTTTCCTAGACCTTACACCCAAAGTGCAAGCATAGATAAAGAAGTAGATAAGTGGGATCTTCTCAAAACTGAATTATTTCTGCTAAAATACTCAATGGGAGGCAGTATTTGGAAATCACATAGATAAGGGTTTAATATCCAGAATATATAAAGATATTCTACAACTCAGCATCAAAAAAGTCAAACAACCCAATTAAAAATGGGCAAAAGGCATGGATAGACACTTTTCCAAAGAGGAAAGAAAAATGGCTCAAAAGCATATGAAAAAATACTCAATTTCACTGGCTTTAGGGAAATGCAAATCAACACCACAGTAAGATACCATCTCACACCTACTAGGATGGTCATTATAAAAAAAAAACTACACATGCCAAAGAGGAGTGGAACAATGGGTGCACTTATTCACTATTGGCTGGAATGTAGAATTCCAACCAAACTGTCTTCCAGAACACTTGGAAGGCAGTTTGGTGGTTATTCAGGAAGCTAAGTATAAAATTGCCATATGATCCAGAAGTCCCTTTACTTGATCCATGCTCAGAAGAACTGAAAGCAGGGACATAAGCAGACATTTGCACACCTATGGTTATAGCAGCATCATTCATACTGCCAATAGATGGAAACACATCAAATGTCCATCAACTGACAAGTGGATAAAAAAACTGTGGTGGGTGTATAAATATATATCCATCAACTGTGCCATATATTTATGTGTGTGTATGTGCATGTGTGTGTACATATACATATAAATGATGGAATAATACGCAGTTGTAAGATGGAATAAAGTCATGATATACGCAGCGACTTGGATGAACCTTGAGGGCGTTAGGTTAAATAAAATAATCCAGAATCAAAAGGACAAGTACTATTTGGTCTCACTAATGAGCCAAAAATAATGAGCAAATTCTGGGAGTTAAAGTTGAGAACACAATTATCAGGAGATAGAGAGAAGGTAGATTTTGGACATTTGATGCTGAAGAAGCACAGAACGTTCAACAGGATTGGTTGTAAAGATGGAAAAATGGATAGCACAATATTATGTGATGGTTGCACAATATCTTACGTAAAATGAACAAAGCTGAAGATGGGTATGGTTGAAAAAGGAAGCCTAGCACATGTATGACACCAGAAGGAAAGATAGAGAATAAAAATTGTAACCGTATAACATTGTGAAACCTGGAGTAGAAAATCGTGGTAATTAAGTATACAAATATTAGAAAGTTTTTACTTGAGGAAGAACAATTGAAGGTCACCATTGTAAGGTGTTAAAAATTGGATGGTATAGGGAAAAAATACAATTAATGCAAACTAGTGTCTATGATTAATAGAAACATTGTAGTGTTCTTTCATTAATTGTAATAAAGGCAATACGCCAAAGCTAAATGCCAATAATGAAGGGGATATAATGAAGGGGTATGGGAGTCTCATTGTTGCTGTTGTTTCTCTTTTTTTCTCTTCTTTTCTCTTTGTGGAAGAAATGGAAATGTTCTCATATAGATTGTGATGGTGAATGCAAAGATAAAAGTTTTGATTCTTTTAAATGTATCTTAATTTAAAAGAACTTTACATTGTGTTGAAGACTGAATTATATCTGTTATAAAAGAATGTTCACATACCAAACCATGGTCTTGTGAATCCAAATCCATTCATAAATAGGGCCTATGAAAATGTTATTAGTTTTTACAATTATATGATAAATTATATAATTTTATATTGCATTATATATGAATACATATTTTATATAGTTAGCATAGCATGAATATTACATATTTGGCCTATACATTTAAAAGCACCTCTTAGATGTTTCCAAAGTTTATTAATTTCATTTTAATAACTGTATAATTTTAATTGTATTGAAAACATACATTAAAATAATAATATCTTAATGTTATGTATTTAGACATTTTTTCTAATTCAAGGCTATCTTATTTAAAATTAAATTCCTTTCCAGTCCTTATCTTTTTTCCTGCTTTATTTTGCTTCTTATCACTTGTCATCATCTATCATATTCTTAAAATTTTACTTTATTGTTTATCATTAAATCAATAGAGCCTTTTTGTTTTTTCTTCATTATTCATCACTCCATTACCAGTGCTCAGAACGATGCATGTACATTGTACATGTTGAACAATTCCTTCTGGTTTTTAAAAACAGCAGAATAAAAATTTTTGGAAGGTAACATTTATTGAGCCTATTAATTGTTTAAGGAGGAAATGGCCAATTATTGGCTTCCCTGTATCTAAATGCATGCCCTTTGCCTGAATCCTTTTAGTCCCCTTTTAGTCCCCTTGCCCACTTTTACTCTGGGTTTGGCAAATGTGATGCAAGAAAAGTTCTACAAAACTATTTGTACATTTCCATTTCTTCCCTGATCTGTCTTGATAACAATTAATTAGCAAAGATTAAAAAAATAAACCCTCAGTTTGTGAAAGTGTACATGTCAAAAGTACTTAGCTCTATGTATTGTTACAAACTGACCATACCTGTTACACCGATACCACACCCAAAAAACAAAACATTATCAACAACTCAAAATTCTACCTCACCCCTCTTCTATTTAATTTTCTCATCACAGAGTGAATTTTGCCTAGTTTGTAGAAATAAAATGAAACAGTAAACTATTCTTTTGCTCAACATTTTGATTCTAAGATCATCTTGGTTGTACATGTAATGGTAATCCATTCATTTTCATTGCTCTAATGTGCCACTGAATAAAGATACAATACTTTTTATTCAGTCTTTAAATATACCTAGGTTCATGAATATTTGCATTGTTCTAGTCTAGGACAAAGAGTACAGCTGTGATCATTCTAGTATCTGTCTTTTTGTCTGTTACATAGAACCAAGGGCAATTGTTGGGTCATAGGACATACATATTCCAACCTCAATAGAACCTACCAAATATATTTCCAAAGTTTTTAGATATACACTCTTCCAGCAAACTAAGATAATTCTAAGTGCTCCAAATACTCAACATTTCAGATTGTCTGATTCTTTTTTTCAGTTTATCCATTTTGGTGTGCTTGTAGTGTTACCTAGTTATAGTTTTGAAGTATAGTTGGATTCCATTATGATTAAATATTGTGGTGGTTTGGAATGTATATACCCCAGAAAAACATGTTTTTAAACAAAAATCCATTCCTGTGGGTGTGAACCTATCGATGAGGTTATTCAGTTAAGGTGTGGCCCACCTCAATCCGGACGAATCTTAATCCTATTGCTGGAATCCTTTATGAAATGGAACAAAATTCAAACAGCCAGAGAGAAAGCCACAAGAAGAAAGAAGGTGAGGTTTAATGGAATCTGAAAGAGAATGGAAAGGTCAGGAGAGGCAGCCAGGTGTACTGCCATGTCAGAGAGGAGCCAAGGACCAAGACGGATGGCAGTCAGGCCCAGAATGCCAGTCTTTGGGAAGAAAGCATCACTCTCATGATGATTTGATTTGGGCTCTCAGCCTCCAAACTGTGAGCTAATAAATTTGCATTCCTTAAGCTAACTTATTTCATGGCATTTGCTTGAGCAGCCAAGGAAACTAAAGCAAATAGGTTGAGCATCTTTTCATATAGTTATAAACCATTTGGGTATCCTCTTCTGTAAAGTGATCAATTTTTGTGCTCATTTTCTATTGAGCAGTTGGTCTTTTTTCTTGTTAACTTGTACTAATGTATCCCAAGAAACTTTTGCTGAACCCAAGGTCAAAAATTCATTCCCATGATTGCTTCTAAAATCTTCATTGCTTTATATTTCATTTTAGATCTACTACCCATTAAGAATGATTTTTTCCATGAAGCAGGTGACCACCAATATATGGGTCTGGTTTTGGACTCTAATCTGTTCCATTCACCCATTTTTCCATCCTCACCTCATATTCTCACTGCCTCATTGCGATAGTTTGATAACTCAATATTTGGTAACATAAACCCTTTAGGTTTATTTTTTTCTAGAGATTCCTTTGGATGTTCTTGATCCTTTATGATTTCATATGTATTTTAGTGTTGACTTGTCAATTTTCATGCAACATACTTACAAAAGCCTACCGTGATTTAGACTGAGATTTTCATTAATGTATAGCTACATTTGGAAATTTGCTATCTTTTCAAAATTGACCCTTCCCATTCATGAATTCATTATATCTTCCCCTTTGTTTGGGTTCTCTTAAATTCTCTTATATAATACTATTTGTTTGTCAGAGTAGAGGTCTGGTATTTTGTTTGTTAGATTCATTTCTAGACATTTGATTCTTCCATTACCATAAATTAAATTTTTTTCTCTTTTTTCCTTTTTTTTTTTTTTTGTTTTTTTTATATGGGCAAGCATCTGGAATCGAACCCAGGTCTCTGTCATGGCAGGTGAGAACTCTGCCTGCTGAGCCTCTGTGGCTCACCCTGTAAATTAAATCTTTTTAAAATTTCATTTTCTATCTATCCATTGATTTTATTTAGAAATACAATTAATTTTGTATACTGACCTTGTATCCAGAAACTTACTGAATTTATTTATTAATTCTAATAGTTTACCTGTAGTTTATTCTGGAATATCTATATACCTAATTCAAGTCATCAGCAAATAATGAGCTATTGGTTTTTCCTTTCCAATTCTTATACCTTTTATTCTCTATTGACCTTTAAGTATGAGTTAACACTTTTTAAAAACTACTCTTTATCATTATATTTGGAAAATTCCTATCTATTCCAAGTTTGGTAATCATACTTTTAAAATTGAACATGGATATTTAATTTTGTGAATTTCAGTTAATTTAAGAACTATTACCATTTTTACTTTTTTTGATCTTTCCATGTAATGCATCATTTATTCATCTTCTTTTTGATCTTTCAATGAAGTTTTGTACTTTTCTTAAAATGGGCAATACATTTTCTTGTTAAAATCATTTGTAGGAATTGAATTGTTCTATTTTAAAAAAGGTTTTTTTTCATTATATTTTCTAACTGGTTACTGGTAGTAGTGAAGAAAGATATTGATTTTATTTTTTTGCAATTTATATTGTATCTGGAAATTTCATTGTATCCTAAAGTTTCTTATTCATTTAAGAAGCATTTATTTAATGTCTTTTGATATTCTAGGAATATGATTATTGAGGGAAGAAAAATAATTTTCCATATTCCTTGCCAAGAATTAGAACTCTTAATTCTCTTTAATGTTTTATCACATTGGCCTATGCTTCTGAATAAATTCAAGATAAAATCAATGATAATAACATCCTTATTTTGCTGTTGATTTTATTAAAAATTCTCTTCATTATGAATGATATAAATTATTTAAGTTAGATATTATGCAATGAATACATTTTTCTATTTCTACTTCTCTCAGAGTTCTTTTTTTCATTTAAAAAAGAATACTGATAATTTTTTTTAAATAATCCATTGTTAGGATCTTAAGGTTTTTATGACTGAACCAATTATATTTACTATCTTCTTATTGTGTAACTATTTTAATATTCTCTTGAGTTGTTGCTACAAGTGTTTTACTTATTCTTTTACATCTGTATTCATAAGTACATTAGTCCAAACCCTTTAAATAAAATCTACACTCTCTTAATAAATTTTGCCGTATTATAACTAAGATACCTTATGAATTATGAAAGGGCCTTAAAAAAAAAAAAAACACTTTGGGTTCAACTAGGGAAGAGAAAACATGAAAGCATATTCTTAATCTGAACCAAAAATGTTTCACAATTTTTAAAATATATATAAACATATACATTTTTTTCCCACCACAAATTACCATTGCATAAAATATTCGTGCAAAGACAGCGCATACAGAAAGCATCAGAGAAGGAGACAAATAATTTGGCTGCAATACTTAATAATTCTCTTCCATTTACCTTTCTCAAAACATATCCATGCATAATGTGTTCTCATGGAAAAACTTTGACATTTGCTAGCCATGGACCTTGGTAAATGATTCAACATCATCAAATGTCAATTTCCTCATGTATAGAGCTGTTATAACAATACCATCTTTAATTGCCTTGCCAGATAACTATGAGATAATGAGATAATGCATGTGGCATTGCCTCATAAACCATAAAGACCATAAAGTGCTATTGGACATTTTGGATATCTTCTGCTGACCATAAAATTTCGACACCTGTTCTAATCGTTTGCTTACAATCTATAAGAGACAACTGAAGCAAACGAATTAAAATGCTGAACAATAAGAAAAAGGAAGATTTTAATATTCAGCTAATTATTTTCTCTCTCCTCCACTATTCTTGCTGATAACATCTAATGGATGATCCATCCAATTCCCTAGACTTGTATTTCTTGAATTCCTCACTTGCAATAATCGTGTCCTCTATCTCATTTGCTTTAATAATAGATGCACAAAGTCCAAAGTCTCAACTTTAAGCATCTGAGGCTATGACCACCAACCCACTCTTTCAAGCCCATTTCTAGCCTGAACTCCAATAATCCTTAAACTACAATTTCCTCTGATCCACCCATACTTAAGCCCTCTTCTATCCCTTTCTTCTTTATGTGTCTTAGATTTTACTCTCTAAAATTAAAATTGTTGCTTTGCAAGTACCCTCAACTTCCTTGCCCTCTCTACTGTCATTGCCTATGTTCAGAAAATATAAATACAACTCTTGTTAAATCTAACTTACTGCCACTTCTGTGCTTTGCTTCCAAAAGCTAAAATGAATCCCGTTGTTGATTAGCCTTGTTTTAAATTCTTAATGATAAGCCTCAAATGGGCTTCACCTAACCTACAAAACTATTAGATTGTCTTCATCAATTCACCATCCAGCATTTAAAAAAAAAAGAATAATTCACATATTTTCTTTCCTCAAAACTGCAATATTCATTCTCCTCCTGACTTTTACCTGAAAACTGGTCCTCATTTCATGAGAAAACAGAAAATGCTATTAGAGAACTTTCTCATAATTCTATTACCACTTTTAATAACCTACTGGCTTCTGTAACCATTAATTCTGCCTTTTCTCTTGTCATTATCCAAGGCTGATGCACAGTAATATTGTTGAAAGACAGTGTTTCTGTCATCTTCCCCTCTTTTTCCTGCACCATAAATTTTCCAATCTCTACTGGATTATTCCTGCCAATAATAAAAAGCAAACTCTCATATTTCATCTTATGAAAATCCTCCCTTGATTCTCTAATTTGCAAAAGTTAAAAAATAACCATTTTCACCACTTTACGGTAAAAATCACTGAATTTTTTTCTGTATTTGTTGAGTCCATTGCCTTTCTTCCATTCTCTTCTGAACATTCTCCAATCAGGCTCCCTTCCTGCCACCTCTACCACAATTGATTTTGTCAAGAGCACCTTCATTTTGCAAAGCCAATGATCATTTCTCAGTCTTTAACCTGACTGATCTATCAGTATCATCTGACATATATGGTTAGCCCAGTCAGTTTCATCTGACGTCCAAAAACAATTTAGAAATTTCTATTATTGCACATTCCAAAGTGAAGTGCTAGACCTTCAACAAACAGGATTTGAAAAGTAGGTGTTCAAAAACAGCTTTTCTGTTCGTTTGTTTGTTTATATGCTTTGAATGTTTGTTTTATTCTTAATTGACCTCCCAACTTTCACCTTCAACCTTTAAAAGAGTTTAAAGAGGTATAGAGATAGGCCAGAGTTTAGATAAAAATTTTTCTTGAAGAAAGCTATTGCACTGCTATAGCTTTCACCTTCCTACCCTTGTAAAGATGAAAATTACACAGAAAAAATATGTATTGCTTGCAATCCAGGAGACATATACCTCACTTATTCATACCTAAAGGGCAAGAAACCGACTGAATTGGCTTTTGATGGCAAAGAAAAAGTTCTGGGATTGGAGAAGTTATTAAACCCCATCAAATAGTGACAAAGGTTCATATTTTCTGTTAGCCATGTGTTTGCAAAAATAGAGAGAAAAGGGCAGGCAACAGTGGCTCAGTGGCAGAATTCTTGCCAGCTATGCTGTAGACCTGGTTTGATTCCCGGAGCCCGCCCATGCAAACAAACAAACAAACAATAGAGAGAATAAATGAATAGGAGAAAATCAGCTGTTCTGGAATCTTCTTAAAGGTATTTTGTCCAAAAAAGCAGCCTAGAGAAGAAATAAGACCCCAAAAGAAAAAAGAAAGTCAACATGGATGATGCCTGCCCACAGCTTAGAGTCTGTGAAGGAGTTATAGCAGTTATCTGAGGGGCAGCTCCTATGACAGAAACTGCAGGTGAGATATTCCCAGTGATGAGGGACCCAATAGCATCCACACAAGTGCCCTATGAGGAAATGAGTCAGCTCAGAGAGTAAGGTTAGTAGCTCATAATAGGGAGGTTCTTAGATGAAGTAAAGTTCACAGAATCCAACATAGAGCCCCAAGTCTGTAAACTTGGATAAGAAATAAATCACATCTTTATTTTTCTTAAGCTCTAGCTGAAATTAAACTTTGCCTTGAATTATAAATTTAGGCAAGAAACCACAGCAATATTAGATTACTGGCAACAATCTAGTATTATTTTGACCAAATGAAATCACTGATTTTTTTATAACCCATTAACTTGTTGAAGATGTAAATATATTTATGTACATTACTAGCTTGCAATTAACATATTACAATTTGGTGGTCATTAGAATCATTGTTAGATCTTGTTATAATAATACATTAATAGATAATCATATAGATTATATCACACATTTGTTTTTTAATTTTTATGACTGCATGTCAATATAGTCGTGCTTTTGTAATCCTATATGCTTTATTTAAAATCATTATTCATAGGTCTCACCTAATTGCCAAAGGTCCAAAACAGAAAAAAAAATTAAGAATTCCTGATTTAGTAAGACAAATTGCTTCTAACTTCTTTGAAATTATACAAAAATAAATAATTATTAAATAATATCATATTCAAATCTTCATTTACCTATTGATATGTCCAATTTAACTGTCTCAAAGATACTGACATAGTTTATCTCAGGTGTCCATACTTAATCCAGTCAATGGCAGGTAGTTGCTATGAATATGAATTGCGGCTACCTTCCAAGAACTAAATCATCTGGAAAATGGAGTAGATAGAAAGCATTCAAAATGGTTTCATGTATTTTGGCATATTATCTATTGTAGTTTGTTGAAAATATGGTAGCTGACATTTTTTAATATTCAAGTTCCTCTTTCTTCCTAGGCAAATGCACCTCTAAGATAAAAAAATATGATTCTGGGATAACATAAATCAGAGTTCACTTGAACATTATTTGAATCTTCAAAAGATGGACTCTCTATGTGTCTAATCCGATAGAGGTGGAGTAAAAGAGAAGAAAGAAAGCTTTTATTTTATTCAAAATCCTTTAAAAGATTTACTCTAAGAAAGCTAAAGAAAATTCTGGTACTCAAAGCAATCCCACATATGGGTTTATGCCCCTAGGCTGCCCATGTTGCATTTGGAGAATTAAATTCATCATTTAGAGGGGGGACCAAACCAAACCTAATGGGAGGTGTTTATTTATTGTGTTAGTTTCCTAGCACTGCTATAACAAATTACCACAAACTGGGTGGCTTAAAACAATAGAAATGTATTCTCTCCTAGTTATGGAGGTAAGTAGGTGTCAGTAGGGCCATGCATCCTTCCAAGGTTGTAGGGAAGAATCCTTACTTGCCTCTTCAGTTTCTGGTGGATCTAGGCATTCTTTGGCTTGTGCCTGCATGACTCCAATCTCTGCCTCCACCTTCACATCACTTCCTCTTCTGAGGACACATGTTATTGGATTTAAGACCCACCTGGATAATCCCGGATGATCTCATCTCAACATCTATACCTTAATTACTTCTGAAAAGACTCTGGTAGCAAAAAAAGTTCATGTTTCACAAGTTCCAGAGGTTAGGACATGGACAAATGGTTTCAGTCATATATGAATATGAATATGGACATATTCAACCCACTACAATTATTAATCTCATCTCTGGCTTCATGAGAAGCCTAACTTTGTTTTCTCCTCTTTGCTCTATTGTCACATTACTTTCTATTTTAGCATTCTGATTTTAACTATTTATATGTATTGCCTTAAGTTCATTTTAAAGCAAAGTAAAGCACAAATATCAGAAGACCCTTTAAATATCAAAAGCCCAATCAGATACAATCCTATCAGGAGATATGGAGATCAGGAACCATTTCCTTTGCCAAATCCAACCTTTTCCTGTTGGACTATGATTATTAGTCAGTTAGAATAATTAACACCCAGGAGCAAGGCATAGTATGGTAAATTTTCATGTTTGTTTGCATTACTTAGACTTAAAATTCATAGTAAAAGGATGAATTCTTCATGTTTTTATATACTATTTATTGAATCCAACGAATGGTTTGTCTGAGAAACCATGAAATTATTTAACTTCAAAGTAGACAAATAAAGTGGAAATGCTAATTGAGGAATCTATAGATCATTCCTTCTTAGTGTAGACATTAGCCCATTGGATATTAAATGAGTGTAAACTATCATTAAATAATCTTTTGGAAGGTAAAAGAGTAATCTTGGTTGGGGAATGAGTTATAAGTTAATAAGTTGTATCTACAACATACCACAACAAAACCAGAAGGGCGCTGGTAACCAGTGGAACACTGATGGGATTAAAACCATCAATGCATCCCTACCTGAAATTTGAAAAACAAAACTTGACTGGTGCAGAGGGTACACAACCATAGCTCATTAACTGTTCATCAAGTTTTCATTTCTGTCAAGCCCTTAATGCCACACTTGAGCATCGTACACCACAATGTTTAACACGGGTACTTTAGAACATTCTGCCTTAATAATGACTACACCATCAGAAGGTCTCACTTTATAAAGCATTTAGTTACTTAGTACGCATGATGTAAATGTCACAGTTCAAATACTCGATGGAGAAAAACATTAAATGAAGTACACTTGTTTTGAAGATAATTTCATTTAACATCTCTAAAGCAGGCCATAATTAAGTTACTCTGTCATACAAAATGATGGAGGCTTTAAATAAGTAACAGCTGGTTACCCCAATGATGGAGCAACTGCAGGGCAGCCCTTGGCAAGGAAAGCTGTGCAAACTCAGCCCACATATTATGCTAATAGATCTACATTATGACTAGGGAAATAGCTGAAGTGGAATGACACCAGGAAAAGCAAACACGTCTCTACAGCCTTTAGCATGCATTCCAATAGCACTTATTTCGAAAAATATAAAAAATAAGTACTCATCTACCATTCCTGTCATGAAATGTGTTTCTGTGTCCATATACATTTAAAGTTGGCCATTGTAGAATATGGAGTACATTTGTTAAATAGTGTCCTCTTCTCTTAATGTAAAAATGAAAGATCATATTCACTCCAAATACGAAATTAACTTAATTTATTCATTTATTTCATATTAGCATAATGACAAAAGAGGTCATATAAATCCTTCTGCTAAACCAGTCTGATTTTTTGTCTTAAAATCTCTCAGGCAGACTTTTCATGAATTCATATTTGCAACAGTGATCTTAAAATGTTAAAGTTGTTCTTCTTAAAACAAGTGGGCCGTTAAGAATATGAAATAATTGATTCCTTTTTCGGAAAGCTGAGTCGAAGGCTGTGTTTGCATGTTTCCATTGTAATTATTTTCGTCACTACTTATACTTACCACTGTTCTGAATGGCAACCAGGAGAAAAACGTGTTTGATTTATGTTTTGATTTATTTATTAGATTTTTTTCTTAGGCATATTGTACACTTTCTTGACTTGAAATCATTTTTAAGGCAGTTACCTGGCTAATGCTTCTAATTAGTACTTTATCATATCATTTCCTGAAATTTAATTAAATTTAAATAAAATAAGCATTTTTAAGTGACAACTATGTAATAGGCACAAGACGCCTGTCCCCAAAAGCTTGCTAACCACTGGAGAAAATACACAAAAGCAAAAAATGACACAATAATATACTAAATGATAAAACTGAGGTATAGGAGCACAAAGAAGTAGCAGATAACTGGGTGTTTACTTATATTTTCCTGAAGAAGTTGTCCCCAGTCCAGATCTTAACAAGCAAGTCAGATATAAGCAGCTGAAAAAGACTGAAGGGTTTTCCAGGTACAGGAAATTGTTTGAGTATTGAGGGGGAGGGACAGGATATAGCAGCAGTGTGTATCTTTAGTCCCCATAAGTAATTGTAGTTTGTGATATGGTGAGTGGCATATGGGATGAAAGCTAAGGGATTTTTGTAGAGGCCTTTATATGAAATGTTAAAGAGTTTGGTATTTAAGGGGATTTAAACAGGACTAAAACCAGAGCTGTCTACAGCCTTATGTAAACTGGTTGTAAGGGAGGCAAAAGTGAAGTCTCAACAATTTTTAGTGGTTGTCCTTTTGCTGAGACAGTGATTCTTAACCTTTATGGGTAATCTTACAAACTATAGAGGTTACCTAAGTAATTATGCTTTGAGGTGGTTCATTATATTTGAAACTAAAACAGAAAACTTAAACCTATTTATTTATGACTTCATTTTAAAATAACAACCTTATTTAACAACTATTATATGTTAAAATAAATGATGCACTTTATGAAAAATAATTATATTTTCCAAAACTAAACATGGAAGAGTGGGGTGGGTTTTTTCTTAGCTATCTTTTGCAAATCTCTCTAATGCCCGGTTTAATAACAGACAAGTAGATTCTTATATATTCTTCTAGATTCAAGCAATGATCATATGTTGTTTTGCTTAAAGCATACAAAAAATATGTGGCCTCACACAGATAATGTCATTGGAAAATGGAGGTATATTTTAATAGCCTTTGCAGAAAACTGTAGATATTCTTTAATCTATCCTATTACTCAATCATGGTAGTTTCATAATGGTTAGTTACTATGCAGAATCTGAAACAATATCAATGAACTTTCCATTCACTATTACATTAAAATCCATTGGTCTATTTTCTACTTTGATTGGATCTTTCACCAGTGCCTGATTTCACAACTTTATGCATTGGTCATCTGGTAAACACTAGTTCATTGAGATCTAAAAATCTTTCATCTAAACACATTTCATAATACAATATCAAAAACTTACATTTACTAATATCACCTGTGATCTTGTCAGAAAATTATTAAGACTTGAAAAGCTATCAAGCTCATGGTGGCATATTTTCCAAAATTCTACTTTTGCTTGACAGCTCAAATTTTATCATTGGTGACAAATACTCTCGATTTTCTTAATGTAAATGAAAATGTCTTCATTCATTTTCAAGGTAATGTCTGCCATGTACTCAAGTTTCAATAATCTTAATTTATCTGTTCATCATTCCTTCAATTAAAAATGGCATTCCATGAAAAAAGCAGCTAGTTAACAACTGCATACAAGCATTTCCTTGAAATTAAAAGTCCCTGTGTCCTTTTAATTTCTCTTTTTCTTCCCAATATGTAACTACCCCTTCACTTCAGCCAGCCCTCTAGTAAAGATACTTTCCCCCCATGTGACTACTTTTTTCTTGAAAATAGTTGCAGAAATCCACTGAATAAAATCTTCCATCATGTGCCTAAAATCTTGAAGCATTAACAGTTGAAGGACAAACCTTAGAAAAAATTTGCCATCAATAATCATAGCATCCTAACCAAGACCAGGACTTGTGACATAAGAAATAAGTGATTTTTTTTTCTTAAAATAAAACTGGAAGAAAGAAATCCTTACAGAAGAGGATCTATGTCAGTGGACAATTGTTCTAGCCTTCCTATTCAGATGGGTAAATCTGGGAAATAACCTACATTTTCAGAGGCCTCAGTGGAATGTATTCCCCATTGACTCTAGACATACCCCTATAGTTTCTGTTTCCTCCTCTGCCTCAGTCACCATGTGCCTTCATCCTACTTCCTGGTATTTCCTCCCAAATAAACTACCCTAATCCAACTCTTTACTCATACTTCTGCTTTCAGGGAAATCCAAACTCAGAGAACTTCTATCCTTCAAGGAATGTGCATACATTTCAAATTCTTCACATAAATGGTCTACAATTCTGGAATAATCCTGGTAGTTCCCTTTAAATATAAGGAAAATGTTGATTTAGAGGGATTAAGTAATATGCCCAAGGGTGCACAGCTAATGACTACTATATGAGTATATGAGTATATCTTTGGATCATTCAACTGCAAAGAGAAACTATTTCTTCTATACTATGGTAATTTTGTCAACTGTCACAGACATTAATTAAATATTTTCTATATGTAGTATATTTAGGAAAACTAGTTCACATGATTAGGGAAGTCTTTTACCTTTACTTATCCTTCCCACTGCAAAGTCAGAGATTGTGAGTTCTAAGTTAAGGGTGGCTTGTTTTGAGATTTCAAAAGTAAGCATTGTTCTACAACACTAATATTATCTTCTGGGTTTCACAACATTATATACCATTTCACAGAAACATAATTTCCTTCTCTGCAGACTGTAGACAATTTCCTTAATATATACCACATTATTTTATTTTAATAGGAATTAATCCAACACTATTGTAAATGTTCAAAGGCTAAAAGATTCCTAACACATGTTTTTATTTTCTTCATTTTACAGGCAAGTATAATGAGAGGGGTATTATTTGTCATTTAAGTTTTCATAAGTTCTTTATGTGCTTTTCTTCAAGGAGCTTCAGTTTAAGAAAAGGATTACCCACAAATTTAGAGTGTTTACATTTTGAGTATGGAAATGTAAATATACAGAACACAACAACTTTTAGAGTCTCACGCTGCAAGAACTAATGAGGCCCCATATGTAGAACAATGAGTTGGAAATGAAGAACATGTGAGTTCCCCCTTCATTTGCTTCCTATAGTTTCTGTGAACCTGTGTCCAAATTATTTCATCTTTCTTAGCCTCAGATGTATTATTTGTAAAGCAAGGTCTATATATAATCAGAAGGGCTGTTGAAAGAATAAAATCAGAAAATAGTTGGAAACAACTCTGGAAATATAAGAAATGATAGCTGAGTATAGATGAATTTACACTTTCTAGTCTAGCTTTCAATAAATTCGGAATATTTTAATCTTTCATACAGATTATATCTGTTTACACAAAACACGCTTACTTACATTTTGTTTCTTTTTGAAACAGTGTTAAATAGGAAGTTAACTTCGTAGAGGAATAATATATTTTTTCCTTGTGTAGTATTAATTATTCTGGATCCCTACAAGGCTTTAAAACTCAATAATTAGGTAGTTAGAATTTATGCAGCACTTTTTATGTGCCAGACACTGGGCTGTACACTTTACATTCATTATCTTGTTTCAATTTAATCCTCACATAACCAATGAGTTGGGTCTTATTGTCCCAATATTACACATGAAGAAAATTGAGATACAAAGAGAATAACTAACTTGTACAAGGCCATCATCACTTCAAATGTTAGAGCCAGCCTCCAGCCCAGGTTTCCTGTTTCCCAAAGCTTTATTCCTGCTACTTCATCTCATGCCACTTCTTTGTTAATATGGATAGGTCATAGCAACTAAATGGTAATTTACAACTAAATAGAATGATTTTTATAAACATTTAAATATAATTCATGTTTTGAATTTAGGCATTTTTTTTATTATTAATTAACAGAAAAAAAGAAATTAACCCAACATTTAGAAATCATACCATTCTACATATGCAATCAGTAATTCTCAACATCATCACATAGATGCATGATCACCGTTTCTTAGTACATTTGCATCAGTTTAGAAGAACTAGCAACACAACAGGAAAAGATAAAGAATGTTAATATAGAGAAAAAAATAAAAGTAATAATAATAGTAAAAAAAAAAACAAACCTATAGCTCAGATGTAGCTTCATTCAGTATTTTAACATGATTACTTTACAATTAGGTATTATTCTGCTGTCCATTTTTGAGTTTTTGTATCTAGTCCTGCTGCACAGTCTGTATCCCTTCAGCTCCAATTACCCATTATCTTACCCTGTTTCTAACTCCTGCTGGACTCTGTTACCAATGACATATTCCAAGTTTATTCTTGAATGTCGGTTCACATCAGTGGGACCATACAGTATTTGTCCTTTAGTTTTTGGCTAGACGCACTCAGCATAATGTTCTCTAGGTCCATCCATGTTATTACATGCTTCATAAGTTTATCCTGTCTTAAAGCTGCATAATATTCCATCGTATGTATATACCACAGTTTGTTTAGCCACTCGTCTGTTGATGGACATTTTGGCTGTTTCCATCTCTTTGCAATTGTAAATAACGCTGCTATAAACATTGGTGTGCAAATGTCCATTTGTGTCTTTGCCCTTAAGTTCTTTGAGTAGATACCCAGCAATGGTATTGCTGGGTCGTATGGCAATTCTATATTCAGCTTTTTGAGGAACCGTCAAACTGCCTTCCACAGTAGTTGCACCATTTGACATTCCCACCAACAGTGGATAAGTGTGCCTCTTTCTCCGCATCCTCTCCAGCACTTGTCATTTTCTGTTTTGTTGATAATGGCCATTCTGGTGGGTGTGAGATGATATCTCACTGTGGTTTTGATTTGCATTTCTCTAATGGCCAGGGACATTGAGCATCTCTTCATGTGCCTTTTGGCCATTTGTATTTCCTCTTCTGAGAGGTGTCTGTTCAAATCTTTTTCCCATTTTGTAACTGGGCTGGCTGTCTTTTTGTTGTTGAGTTGAACAATCTCTTTATAAATTCTGGATACTAGACCTTTATCTGATATGTCATTTCCAAATATTGTCTCCCATTGTGTAGGCTGTCTTTCTACTTTCTTGATGAGGTTCTTTGATGCACAAAAGTGTTTAATTTTGAGGAGCTCCCATTTATTTATTTCCTTCTTCAGTGCTCTTGCTTTAGGTTTAAGGTCCATAAAACCACCTACAATTGGAAGTTTCATTAGATATCTCCCTACATTTTCCTCTAACTGTTTTATGGTCTTAGACCTAATGTTTAGATCTTTGATCCATTTTGAGTTAACTTTTGTATAGGGTGTGAGATATGGGTCTTCTTTCATTCTTTTGCATATAGATATCCAGTTCTCTAGGCACCACTTATTGAAGAGACTGTTCTGTCCCAGGTGAGTTGGCTTGACTGCCTTATCAAAGATCAAATGTCCATAGATGAGAGGGTCTATATCTGAGCACCCTATTCGATTCCATTGGTCGATATATCTATCTTTATGCCAATACCATGCTGTTTTGACCACTGTGGCTTCATAATATGCCTTAAAGTCAGGCAGCGCAAGACCTCCAGCTTCGTTTTTTTCCCTCAAGATGCTTTTAGCAATTCGGGGCACCCTGCCCTTCCAGATAAATTTGCTTATTGGTTTTTCTATTTCTGAAAAATAAGTTGTTGGGATTTTGATTGGTATTGCATTGAATCTGTAAATCAATTTAGGTAGGATTGACATCTTAACTATATTTAGTCCTCCAATCCATGAACACGGTATGCCCTTCCATCTATTTAGGTCTTCTGTGATTTCTTTTAACAGTTTTTTGTGGTTTTCTTTATATAGGTTTTTTGTCTCTTTAGTTAAATTTATTCCTAGGTATTTTATTCTTTTAGTTGCAATTGTAAATGGGATTCGTTTCTTGATTTCCCCCTCAGCTTGTTCATTACTAGTGTATAGAAATGCTACAGATTTTTGAATGTTGATCTCTGCTACTTTGCTGTACTCATTTATTAGCTCTAGTAGTTTTGTTGTGGATTTTTCCGGGTTTTCGACGTATAGTATCATATCGTCTGCAAACAGTGATAGTTTTACTTCTTCCTTTCCAATTTTGATGCCTTGTATTTCTTTTTCTTGTCTAATTGCTCTGGCTAGAACCTCCAACACAATGTTGAATAATAGTGGTGATAGTGGACATCCTTGTCTTGTTCCTGATCTTAGGGGGAAAGTTTTCAATTTTTCCCCATTGAGGATGATATTAGCTGTGGGTTTTTCATATATTCCCACTATCATTTTAAGGAAGTTCCCTTGTATTCCTATCCTTTGAAGTGTTTTCAACAGGAAAGGATGTTGTATCTTGTCAAATGCCTTCTCTGCATCAATTGAGATGATCATGTGATTTTTCTGCTTTGATTTGTTGATATGATGTATTACATTAATTGATTTTCTTATGTTGAACCATCCTTGCATACCTGGGATGAATCCTACTTGGTCATGATGTATAATTCTTTTAATGTGTTGTTGGATACGATTTGCTAGAATTTTATTGACGATTTTTGTATCTATGTTCATTAGAGAGATTGGTCTGTAGTTTTCTTTTTTTGTAATATCTTTGCCTGGTTTTGGTATGAGGGTGATGTTGGCTTCATAGAATGAATTAGGTAGTTTTCCCTCCACTTCGATTTTTTTGAAGAGTTTGAGGAGAGTTGGTACTAATTCTTTCTGGAATGTTTGATAGAATTCACATGTGAAGCCGTCTGGTCCTGGACTCTTCTTTTTAGGAAGCTTTTGAATGACTGATTCAATTTCTTTACTTGTGATTGGTTTGTTGAGGTCATCTATTTCTTCTTGAGTCAAAGTTGGTTGTTCATGTCTTTCCAGGAACCCGTCCATTTCATCTAAATTGTTGTATTTATTAGCGTAAAGTTGTTCATAGTATCCTGTTATTACCTCCTTTATTTCTGTGAGGTCAGTAGTTATGTCTCCTCTTCCATTTCTGATCTTATTTATTTGCATCCTCTCTCTTCTTCTTTTTGTCAATCTTGCTAAGGGCCCATCAATCTTATTGATTTTCTCGTAGAACCAACTTCTGGCCTTATTGATTTTCTCTATTGTTTTCATGTTTTCAATTTCATTTATTTCTGCTCTAATCTTTGTTATTTCTTCCCTTTTGCTTGCTTTGGGATTAGTTTGCTGTTCTTTCTCCAGTTCTTCCAAGTGGACAGTTAATTCCTGCATTTTTGCCTTTTCTTCTTTTCTGATCTAGGCATTTAGGGCAATAAATTTCCCTCTTAGCACTGCCTTTGTTGCGTCCCATAAGTTTTGATATGTTGTGTTTTCATTTTCATTCACCTCGAGGTATTTACTAATTTCTCTTGCAATTTCTTCTTTGATCCACTCGTTGTTTAAGAGTGTGTTGTTGAGCCTCCACGTATTTGTGAATTTTCTGGCACTCCGCCTATTATTGATTTCCAACTTCATTCCTTTATGATCCGAGAAAGTGTTGTGTATGATTTCAATCTTTTTAAATTTGTTAAGACTTGCTTTGTGACCCAGCATATGGTCTATCTTTGAGAATGATCCATGAGCACTTGAGAAAAAGGTGCATCCTGCTGTTGTGGGATGTAATGTCCTATAAATGTCTGTTAAGTCTAGCTCATTTATAGTAATATTCAGATTCTCTATTTCTTTATTGATCCTCTGTCTAGATGTTCTGTCCATTGATGAGAGTGGGGAATTGAAGTCTCCAACTATTATGGTATATGAGTCTATTTCCCTTTTCAGTGTTTGCAGTGTATTCCTCACGTATTTTGGGGCATTCTGGTTTGGTGCATAAATATTTATGATTGTTATGTCTTCTTGTTTAATTGTTCCTTTTATTAGTATATAGTGTCCTTCTTTGTCTCTTAACTGTTTTACATTTGAAGTCTAACTTGTTGGATATTAGTATAGCCACTCCTGCTCTTTTCTGGTTGTTATTTGCATGAAATATCTTTTCCCAACCTTTCACTCTCAACCTATGTTTATCTTTGGGTCTAAGATGTGTTTCCTGTAGACAGCATATGGAAGGATCCTGTTTTTAATCCATTCTGCCAGTCTAAGTCTTTTGATTGAGGAATTCAGTCCATTAACATTTAGTGTTATTACTGTTTGGATAATATTTTCCTCTAACATTTTGCCTTTTGTATTATATATATCATATCTGACTTTCCTTCTTTCTACACTCTTCTCCATACCTCTCTCTTCTGTCTTTTCGGTTCTGACTCTAGTGCTCCCTTTAGTATTTCTTGCAGAGCTGGTCTCTTGGTCACAAATTCTCTCAGTGACTTTTTGTCTGAGAATTTTTTAATTTCTCCCTCATTTTGGAAGGACAATTTTGCTGGATATAGGAGTCTTGGTTGGCAGTTTTTCTCTTTTAGTAATTTAAATATATCATCCCACTGTCTTCTAGCTTCCATGGTTTCTGCTGAGAAATCTACACATAGTCTTATTGGGTTTCCCTTGTATGTGATGGATTGTTTTTCTCTTGCTGCTTTCAAGATCCTCTCTTTCTCTTTGACCTCTGACATTCTAACTAGTAAGTGTCTTGGAGAATGCCTATTTGGGTCTAATCTCTTTGGGGTGCGCTGCACTTCTTGGATCTGTAATTTTAGGTCTTTCGTAAGAGTTGGGAAATTTTCAGTGATAATTTCTTCCATCAGTTTTTCTCCACCTTTTCCCTTCTCTTCTCCTTCTGGGACACCCACAACACGTATATTTGTGCAGTTCATATTGTCCTTGAGTTCCCTGATACCCTGTTCAAATTTTTCCATTCTTTTCCCAATAGTTTCTGTTTCCTTTTGGAATTCAGATGTTTCATCTTCCAAATCACTAATTCTATCTTCTGTCTCTTAAATCTATCATTGTAGGTATCCATTGTTTTTTCCATCTTTTCTACTTTATCCTTCACTTCCATAAGTTCTGTGATTTGTTTTTTCAGTTTTTCTATTTCTTCTTTTTGTTCAGCCCATGTCTTCTTCTTCTTCATGTCCTCCCTCAATTTATCGATTTCATTTTTGAAGAGGTTTTCCATTTCTGTTCGTATATTCAGCACTAGTTGTCTCAGCTCCTGTATCTCATTTGAACTATTGGTTTGTTCCTTTGACTGGGCCATATTTTCAATTTTTTGAGCGTGATCCGTTACCTTCTGCTGGCGTTTGGGCATTTAGTCAGATTTCCCTGGGTGTTGGACCGAACAGGTTGAAAGATTTTTCTGTGAAATCTCTAGGTTCTGTTTTTCTTATCCTGCCCAGTAGGTGGCACTCGTGGCACACGTTTGTTTGCGGGTCCCACCAGTAAAAGGTGCTGTGGGTCCTTTAACTTTGGAAAATTCTCCCCGTGGAGGGGGTTCGCTAGCTGAAGCGGCTTGGAAGAGTGCCAGCCGGCCCGGGGGTCAGAACGCGGGGAGGGTCGCTGGCCTCCGCAGCCCGTGAGAGCGCCCGTCCGAATTTCCTAGTCGGCCCGGGGCACCAAGCGTGGCAGAAGGGCGCCAGCTGCCACAGCCCGGGAAAGTGCACTGTTCCCAGCCGGACCAGGGAGTCATGTTTTTGGAAGGGACCCAACCCCCCCCGTCACCGTTCTCCGTGGCCTGGGGATTTCCGATCCAATTCTCTCAGTTGGTCCGGGGGTCCGCGCATGGTGGGGGCGTCAGCCGCCACGGCCTGAGGGGACCGCCTGCCCAATTCTGCCAGCTGGCCCGGGAAGGAGGAAGGGAGGGACTCCGGCCGCTTGCCGCCCCGCCCGGGGAACCCTGTGCCCCTCGGCGATCTCACCGGAGCTGGTTCTCCCAGACAGTCAGCCATTCCAGGATGGGGTACACTGTCTTTTTAATCTCTGTCATGGCTCTGGGAGCTGTTCTGTATCGTTTCTACTCCCCTAGTAGCTGTTCTGGAGGAGGAACTAAGATCCGCGCATCTTACTAAGCCGCCATCTTCTCCGGAAGTCCAAACTTAGGCATTTTTAATCATATAATAATCACTGGTTTATAGATAAATATGTACATAGATTAAAAGGTAGATATTCGTTATACAAAAATCTCAAAATTTAGTAACTCTTGTCATATGGGCTTCTTTTACTTGGCAAGGCTCATATACAAAAGGGACTTCTGAGTATCTATTAAACAAAATCATAACATAAGCAGAAATCATGAGTGCTTTTCATATAAAACCATTTAAATATTGCGTCAGGTGCTTCTCAAAGTCCATCAAAATAGTTCTGCCATGATAAATGTAAAATAAATCACATTGAGCACCAGTATGCATGTGTACGGGGAAAGGGGAGTGTTTGAAATGTCTATTTGATTATTGATTTTAGTGGAGAGGGTTGTTCAGGTTCTTTTGCTGCTTTGTTTTTTGTTTTGGTTTTTTTTTAAAGAAAGAAGATGGAGTGGATAAATTATTTTCATCTAATAAAATTTTTCTACTATGCAATTCCTTCCCCCCTCTTTCTGGCTAATGGTCTTAATATATTTATAGAACTAATTGGGGGAATAAAAAAGCATATGCCTTTAAGAAACCAGGGGCTCTGTTAGACAAGTCTTCTGCAGGACCACCAGGGGGAGGAGTAGGGAGCAGCTGCCCCGATGCAGAGGGAGCCCAGACTGTCTTCAGTGTGTCCAGTGGGGACAGAGCTAGAGGGGGAGGCAGAGCAGAGCACAGTGACCACAGGGCTAGGACAATCCTGGCTCAGAGATATTAAATGCAGTTTCTCCTAGACAGTGAAGACAGTAGCACATACCAAAAGATTAACAGTGATGTGCTAAGAAAGTAATTATTATCTTTCCCTAAAGAACAGATTTTAGCAGGGGTGGGTCTGAGCTGTAAAAAAAAATCCCATAGCAGACTCTATGCAGGAAAATGAGCAGATGTGTGGAAGAGCACAGGTTTATAGCTGTGTTACCTTTGTCTAAGGCAGTCTTGCTGAGCGGAACATCTGAAACTTGGCTTCAAGAATTTCAAGCTCTGTGACCTTGGCCAATTCCCTAACCTCTAGCAGGCTGCTTTCTCATTTTCTAAGTTGGAATAATAATGCCCACATTAGTTTTCAACTACCAACTCTACAAGGAGATCTCACTCATCTGTCTCTAGAGCAGACATCTTCCCTAATTGTTCACTATCCTTATAGAAGGAGTGATTTTTCTGACTGGTAAGAATAGAAAAAGGCACTAAAAATGCACACTTCAGCTTCTTCCAGGATCTCTTTTTTGAAATCAGCTGAGCTTTGCTGTCCTGAGGAAAGGCTTCACACTGCACAACCGGCATGGGAAAATTCAGGTCTGAAGACATGCTGACTCTTTCTTATAGTGACTCCCAAAAACCAGGCTTAATGGCCAGTGGGGAAGGGCAGGTAGTTACAAAGTTAGCTACAGCTCTCAGATCCAAGCTGAATTTTCCAACCCATGTTTACCAGCAAAGAAGATGAATATTTTCCTATATATTTATAATTCTATATTAATTTTGCAATTGGTTTAGAATCCATGGGGAGAAAAGCATGATTGTGATTCTTAGTCTTTTGGTGTAAAGTAGTTTAAATTTGTCACCTGTTTTTTTTAAGAAGCAATGTAACCATTAGGTCAAATAAATGGATACAATGCAAATTATTATGTAAACTATGTGCATATGTAAACTAAAGGTCACTTCAAACAATCTTAGAGAATGTCTGTAAACCCCATGCAGCTTACTCGTCACTGTTATCCACTGACTCTAATGATTTTTAGGGCGAGTTTAATAGTCCTGCCTATCACATCTTAAAAACTCATGATTTATATTTTTATATCTTTAAGCAAACAAAATCAATAAAATTAAACCAACAGTGTAGGAAAGCAACGCAGTAATGGCTTCAAAGAATTTAGATGAGCCCTCCCAAAGGAACTGCTTGAGGAGGGCAGGTAAATGCAGATTCTACTTTTTTTAACTTTCATTTCACAGGACCCCATGTGCATTTTCTCAGACAAGTCAAAAGAAAAACAACTCATTTACTCAAAAATCAAATTGTTGTAGATTTGAATGCCGCTGCCCTTTAATGCAAATGCAGTTTGAAATTGCACTTTTCTTGAAAACATGTTCTGCTCTACTTGCCTAGGTAACTAAAATCACACAATGCATTGCTTAAGGAGTGTACAAAAGGCACTTCCTTTAAAGAAAACTAACACTATGAAATACTATATACTTGGTTTAAAAAGTTGAGTGCAGATGAAAAATATGTTCAATTAAGCTCACAGCATAGATAATTCCCTATGAGCATTTACTAATGGGTTATTTAGAATAACAAAAAAAATGTTAAATTAAAATTCAATTAAACAAACAGAAACAATACAACCTTATATATTATCTAATTGTTTATTCTTTTAAGTGGATAAGGCTCATTAATAATGAACATTTGCAAATTGGACTATACAAATTGTGGCCCAAGGTCAACCATGTCAGGAACAAAGTGAGAATGTAACAATCCCACAGCAGGATTCAGTGAGGTATTTTAAGAGCATGCAGCCTCCAGAAGCAGAGAACAGCTTATAACAGAAAGCTGGGTTGGGGTCAGCTTAGCAAGCTGAAGTCAGAGTCTAAAAAGTACAAGTAGGATAAGAAAAAGGCAAATACTTTAGAATTTATAAATGAGGTAGATAGATTAAAATCCATTTTTAAGTCAAATAAAACATTTGCTTGTATTGGGCCTTGTCAGAAGACCCCTTTCTGAGAACGGCTTTGCTGAAGACAAAATCAATTTGCCTGCAGGGACTTTCCCAGAAAATGGAATAAAACTACAGAACTGCAGATAAGCAACACCTGGTGATAAAACTAGTTTCAGTGCAGAAGTCACTTCTCTGAATGGGCAAGCACGCCGTACTAATCAACGTATATCTTCCCCTCACTTTGTAAGAACCACCCCACCCACCCACCCCTAGTTAAGATGAAAACAGAACCAATCAGAATATTTCCTCATTTCCTTCTGCATTCACCCTATATGAGCGTCTCCTCTTCACTTTCTCTGCCGAGCCCCCTTCTACTTTCTGAATGGGATGCTGCTCAATTCATGAATCACTCAGTAAAGCTCTGAGATCCTAAATTGCATGAAAATTTTTTGTTTCATCAGTTTGGGCGGCAAGAACAGGACCTAAAGGTGATTGTTGTCAACTCTGGAGACAAGAAAGACCAGTGAGAGAAGATGCCATGGAACTAATACTTTGAGTTCTCCGCCCTTGCTATCTCCAAGGGTCATGGATGAGTCCCTCTTAGGTTCCAGCTCCACTCTCTTTGTGTTTAAGTTCTTCAATTTCACTAGCTTTTAATTCAAAGGTTAGCGGGGCAATCTTATTGACAGGAGGGCTTTTGGCCCAAGTCACTGGCCTTTGGTGTAATTCACACTTTCGTTTTTGCTACTGCTGGTTTCTTTGTTCTGTACACAAGTAAGAAGTAAAATGATAAAAATTTGTCCTCAAACTCTAAAAACTTTGATTCTGTACCCTCTAATGCCCTGACATATTATATGTTCAAAAATTATGGGGCTAGGGCTGGCCACGGTGGCTCAGCAGGCAGAGTTCTTGTCTGCCAAGCCAGAGACCCAGGTTTGATTCCCAGTGCCTGCTTATGCGGAAAAAAAAAAAAAAATACTATGGGGTTGGAAGCTATGCAAGGGCCGTTATGGGGAACATTCCAATTAGACAAATTTACTCTTCTCAGATATGCACTTGAGAAAAAAGGCTCCTGAATTAAACAGGACAATGGGATGCCTTTTTAAATTGGTCCTCAGAGTCTGCTAAGAAATTGCAAGACTCCAAAATAGCTTATATAAACTAGTGAATTTTTGTCTCTAGGTTTGCTGATAATATTTTCCTACCTCCAGATGGTATTACACAATTAACTGTAAAACTCCTTAAAAGAGCTGCATTTGAACTGGCTTAAAGATAGGTGCTTATTTATAAATTAATAGTCCTAAACTTCTGGATATTAAGGAAACTAAATTTCTAATATTCCCAACAACAAAAAAGTATTCTCTGAAGTAAATCAAAATATTAAAAAAAAATCAGATAAGTCCTTTGACAAACAAGACTAATTTATTATTAGTTAAATAAAAAAAAATAACTCTGTCTTCTGAGATATCAATGTTAAATATAGTACAAGCATACAATTTTATTTGTGTGTAAGGTATGCAAGATGCAATTTGTTAATGAAAAAGAAAGTAGTCTTTTCCTAAAGTAAAATGACTGTTTGTGCAGAATGACATAAAGGAATATGTAAGACAAAACCTGAATGGATATAGAAAGTTGTAGAAGATTTGTGGAAAAAGAATTCTACTTGTCATGGTCAAGGTTAGCTAACATTTGATGGATTTATGAGTTTTTTTGTTAATATTTTATTGAGATATCTTCATGCACATACAGTCCACCCAAAGTATACAAGCAATAGCTCAGAGAATCATCACATAGTTGTGTATTCATCAACATAATCCTTTCTAGAATATCTGTCTCACTTCAGAAAAATAACAAGAAAAAAGGAAAAAAACATATATCCCATGCCCCTTACCCCCTCTCTCATTGACCACTAGTGTTGCAATCTACACATTTATTTATCCTCTCATTATTTATTTATTTTGTGTCATTTTTTTTCACTCATCTGCCCATACCCTGGATAAAGACAGCATCAGTCACTAGGTTTTCACAATCATGTGGTCACATTGTGCAAACTAAATAGTTATACAATTGTCTTCAAGAGTCAAGGCTACTGAAATATAGTTTAACAGTTTCAGGTACTTCCCTTTGGCCACCCCAATATACCAAAAACTAAAAAGGGATATTAAAATAAATATATGACACACAAGAATAACCTCCAGGATAACTTTTTGGCTCTGTTTGATGTGTTATTTCTCTCTTCCCCCTTTTGGTCAAGAAGCTTTTCTCAATCCCATGATGCCAGGTCCCAGCTCATCCCTGGCAGTCATGTCATACATTGCCAGGGAGATTTACTCCCTTGGGAGTCGTGCCCCATGTAGTGGGGAGGGCAGTGAGATCACTTGCCAAATTGGCTTAGAGAGATAGAGGACACATCAGAGCAACAAAAGGAGTTCTCTGGGGGTGACTCTTTGGCATAATTATAAGTGGGCTTAGCTTCTTCCTTACAGGAATAAGTTTCACAGGGGCAAGCCCCAAGATCGAGAGCTCAACCTGCTAAATTAGTTGACCCCATTGCTTATGAGACTATCAGGAATTCTCCAGATGGGAAAGATTAACATTTCCTACTTTCTCCCCACTTTTTTATTCTCTGCAGAAATTACTCTTGGATATATCAGGGCATCACACTAATCTGTACAAATCAATAAGATCTCATGCCCTATTCAAGATTCCATCCAATTATGGTTTTTGAATAAACTGATGATACAAGCTAAATTAGATAATGTGCTACCCCAACTGTGTTTGCACCAATTAAACATCTCTCCCTTTAGTCTCACACAGAAGTTGAAGTTTTAAAATATAGACCACATCACCCTTTACCCTGCATTCTGATTTACTTTAATCCTCTCCAGATCAGTTTCATTCATATCTGTAGTCAAAGTCTGTTCACTTCTTCAACTTTTTAAACAGTTGCTATATGGGATAACGCTGGGATAGCATCAGAGTTCTAAATTTGAGTCTCAGATGTTACACAAATACTGGCAGTTTCATGGAATGACTAGATAATTACACAAATAAGATTTGATAGGTTTATAAGATTTTAAAGAGCTTCTCTATCAAATATTATCTTCATGCGAAACTAGAATTTGGTTTTCTCTGTGAAAATGACAAAGCTTCTTGGATCATTGGTTTGCACTTAGTAAGAGATTTTAAAAGATTTTTCTTAAACATCTGAATAATTTGCCTAGAAGGCAAAATTTTGCACTCTTCATTGACTCTATCATCATTCATTATTTTTTTTATTATCTTTTTATTTTGGGGGTGCATGGTCCAGGAACTGAACCCAGGTCTCCTGCATGGAAGGCGAGCATTCTACCATTGAATGACCTGTGCACCCCATCCTTCATTATTTTGAGATTGTCTCTTACTGTTGAAAGGACAGATTTTTTTCAATCATTTTAATGTCCCTTTAGTTTTAAAATATTTTGTCACATTAACTAATAGGGGACCTAATATTATTTCACAGTGACCCATGATCAACTTTTTAACATTTTGCCTTCCTCAAATCCAACCCTACATGAAGTCTTATTGATATCAAACTGTCTTTGAGACTTTCCTGAGGACCTCTGGAAAATCACAAAGAATATGTCCTTTTACCTTATAAAAAGAAAGGTACTTACTAGAAATATTTAGGTGCATTTGATAATGTATGAGTTGCATAGGAAGCATTGTCAAATTAAAAAGGATTTTCTAACCTTCTTGTGGTTAAATTTTTATGGGTCAAATGCTATTAATATAAACATTTCAGAAATTATATAAAGTTCTTAGAGATTTGTCAATGTCCTCCTCACTGTCCATAAAATTCCCTAATACTGATCTGCCTGATTTTAGCAACAGTAGCATTATTGGTCATCATTTCATTTATTCCTACAATAATATTCAATGGACTTTCTCAGTTCATTCTCTTTTGTAAAAAAGCAAGAAGTCAATCGTGGTCATTTTAAGTCTTGTGTCTTCTAAAGGTAGACTTTCTTCTGATGCTTCCCTGAAAACACTTGCAATTAGCTAGAGCCCAAAGTGCTTTGTTTTCAAGAAAAAAGACTGAAAGAGTCATGGAAAAGACCATGTCAGGTGCTGTAAAGTGCAGGCTTATAATGACATTGCTTAAATAACTTTGAGACCATACTACTGCACTGAGTCAAGATTCAAGAATTCTAGTGAAGACACCAATGGATTTATGAGATTGCTAACACAAGATTGAGCAGGACAAGGATTAACTATTTAGGACTAAATCAACAAGTCAACTGATAAAGAGAGATTATAGTTTTGTTTGTGTTACTATTACTGGTTTCATGTTTTATTTTCTAGATACAAGGATTCCCTCATTCTTTTCCCTTAAGCTACCCATAAATCATAAAATATTCATATTTTTCTCCCAATCTGCACCCTCTAGAGTTTGTAAACTCTTATTGAATATTCTTATTTCATGGCAAAATAATCATTTCATTGATCCAGGCAGAATATTTCTCCTTGACAGGACATAATGGAGATATTGTTTATATAGTTAAAGCTTTGACTGCAATGTCATGTTTGAGAATGATGCTCAGTTAGTGAAACATGACAAGAAGCATTGAGGAATGAAGGTCAACTTTTTGGAACCAAGGCTTACAAAACTCTTTTGGAAAAACTGTTCTGGTACCTGGCTCCAGGGTTCCTGGCATTACAGGCCAGTAAAGCAGGTTACTTTCTGGCAAGCATAGGAACCATATGATACTTTGGGGACCTCAAGAAAGAGGAATTCACCCAAATCTATGGGTACTGCAAGTATTATCTTATGTCAAATTCTTGGATTGGCATATTACCCATGCTAGATTTTTTTAAAGTTTAATTGGAGGTTCCTTATGAAAATTACAGGCAAATCGAACGTAAAAGGGACTATATGGTAAATCACCTTTCTTGCTGCACCTATGTAAATAATCAGGCTGAATCTAATGCAACTAGCTTTATTTTTTTATTAAGAATAATCTATTTGAGCTTATCTTCGATCAAAAGGAGGGTAGCTATAGAGAGAAATTTTGTGTTTCGAGGGAGCACTATAAGCATACTCCTGTGGGTTATCAGATTCTGCTAAAGTTTGTTGTCTGAGCGATTTTGCATCCCCTTTTTAAAGTGCAGATAGTTGCATGGGTTTTGTTACCTATCTGCAAATTGGACTGGATTCTGTGATCTTGAAAATATTGTCTACCCACTTGCCAATCAGAAAGCTAACAGGACTTTTTGTACATCGGGCCTCAAATAGACAATGAGGGTTAATTTTGTACATCGGGCCTTAAACAAACAATGAGGGTTAATATGCTCAATCTCTTGATTATGATAATACAGAGTTCCACTCTTTTATGTGCAACATCACACCTTCCCTAGAAACACATGACTTGGAGCGAACACTTACTAATTTATCTAAGGTCAATACCACCCTAAATGCTCTTCGAGCCATCTAGGCTGAAGTGGACAGCATAACATCAGTGGTCTTGCAGAAGAGATGGGCTCTGGCTGCCCATGAACAAGGTTGCCTTTATGTTAATAAGTCTGGCACAGTGATAAATAACCTAAATACTTTAAAGGACCAAGCTAAATTGTGTTTCATGCTATCAGTCAGGTGCAAAGATTTCAATCGACATAACTATTTCCTGCCTAGATTCTTGGTTTAATGGAATAAGAGGACAAACTAGTATGCTTTGGATTTATGTTTTTAATGTGATCATTAGTCTATATGTTTCATTTCTTGTACAAATTGGGTTTCATGATTTGGTTTAAGTTCCTTGTCACCCTCAAGACAAATGGCTTCTCTCAAGATAGCTAATCAAAAGGAAACTTTAATAGAAACGGAACAGTCTCTAGTGGACTAAGACCAAAAATTAAAATTATCTTTAGATATCCTGACTTGCAGAGAGGACTGTGCCTACAAGTCACTCAACTGAGTAAGTAACCCTACACCAAGCATCTTAAATGTAATCAAACAGCCACTCAACAAACTTCACTGCAATCAAGAAAGAAAACAAATTTAAAAAGGAGGAAGAAAAGTGAAATAGAAGGACTGAGCAAGCTTTCTTGACTGTCTAACAAGGAAAATAATCAATGGTGACTGGAGTGTTTGGTCAAGTTTCCAGTGAGATCATTTTAGAGGAGGAGGGTAGTGTTAAGTAAAATAAAATGGCCACCTGCACTGGGCATTGCTGGGAGAAAGACCACTTTCTAAAAAGGGCTTTTTGAAGACAAAAACAATCAACCTGCAGGGGCTCTCCAAGAAAATGGCACATACCCTATACAACAGTAGATTAGCAGCAGTTGGTGGTAACATCAGTTTCAGTCCAGTAGAGATAGTTTATCAGAATATATAAGCATGCCATACTAATCAATGTGTATCTGCTTTTCACACTGTAAGAACCAACCCCCTTCCCCAGTAAAGTGTTAACTTAATGTCAGCCCATCAGAACAGTCCCTTACTTGCTTCTGAGTTTGCCCCAAATGAACTTCTCCTTCCCACTCCCTCAGTGAAGCCACCTTCTACTTTCTGAATAAGATACTGCCTGATTCACAAATAGCTCAATAAAACTATGGGTTCCTAAGCTGCATTTAAGTTTTTCTTTCATCACCATTAACCAGGGGATGCTACTGAAACCACAGCAATGATAAAACAGCAATCAGAATAGATTTGACACATCAAAAGGACCACAAGTATTATCCAAATTCTTAGGGACTTAAAAGTATAAAATAATTGGGGTCCCCAAGATGAAAAAAAGAGTGTACTAACAAATAGTGCCTGCTGAGTAATAAAAGTTTTAAATTATTTTGTAATTCAGTGCTTTTCATTAGTGATTCTTAAAATAATAATAGTGTGTGTTAGTAAAGAGTGCACCATCAGAAAAATTGTTAAATCGTTAGAATGAGAAGGATGTGGGAAGATCAGCCCAGCCTATTAATGGGATGATGGTTGATGTCAACCCTGTTCATGAACATCAGTAAATACAGTCATATATTTCTAATTCTTAAGTTCAGACTTAAATATATATACATGCATGTGTTTGTGAGTTGATCAATAAAAATTCACTCATTAGGTGGCTAGTGATTAAAATACCCTATCTCTAACCAGGCATATCTGCACAGTGGCAAAACTATTTGCACAATAACTTGGTCAGCTCAATCATCCTTTTGAAGTCCAAAAACAAAGACTTCATAGCTGGAAGGGACTGAATTGGGGGGCTTACAAACTGGGTTCCACATGTTTGCAGAGTTTTTAACTCCTTAGGGATTGCTGGGAAAAGGGTAGTAGGTAGGAATCAGAACCCCAAACCCACCATAGCCAGAGACCTGTCTCTTTCACTTTATACTTGGAGTATCATAATATTTCATTTGTGAAAAGAGGTTTTGCTATTGAAGGAGGAGGAGGAAGTGGAAGAGGAGGAAGAGGAGAAGGAAAGGAAGAAGCAAGCGGGAATGACAGAGAGAAGAAAAAAGGCAAGAGAAAGGAAGGAAAGAAGGAAGGAGAGAGGGAGGAAAGAAGGAGAAAAATATACAGATTTTGTAGTTTAGGCAAATGAGGTCTAGACAAGTCAAATGACATTTCACCCATTCCTAGAAAAGCTAGAATTGAATCACAGACCATCTCATTCTTCCATGACAAGAAGTACCAGTGGTTCCATGTGCATTTTTGCTAGAAGAGTTTGATTTTTTTTATGTAAAAGTTTTGGTAGTTACACTAGTGTGAAACCAAGGCACATCATTGCTTCTCTACAAATTCTAGCAGACTTTCCTGAATTAGGAAATGTTCAGTGGAGCCAAATTTTCTTGCAAATGCTTTTTACTGTAACATGTAATTTGTTAGCCTCTCTCTCTGAAAGTAAAATCACCCAGGATCTGTTTCACTTATATCAGGTGATTATCACTCACTAACTCTGTGGCCTGGGACAGGTCATTTTACCTGTAAGCTTTCTATTCTAGACTGAACAGGATAGCTGCAAGAGGAATTGGGATCCAGCAATTAAATAGGTCACTGTTTCTTAACTGTTTTTACATGACTGCTCTCATTTAAGTGTCAACTGGGCTAGGTTTGGTGCCCAATAGTTGGTCAAAAAAGCACTGGCCTGATTGCTACTGTGGGGGTGATTTGTGGAGTTAAATCATTAGTTAGTTGGTTACATTTATGGTTGCTTACATTTATAATCAGCAAAGATCATCTTCAGCATGATGAGAGAAGTGTTCTCATCCAATCACTTGAGGACCTTAAAAGAACTGATTATTTCAGCAGTCAGAAAGTAGAATTTCTGTCTCTACTACAGACAGCTTCTCCAGGGGATTTCATTATAACCCTGTTTCCAACTTGTGGCCTGCCCTGCAGAATTCAGCCTTACCAATCCCCATGGTAGTATGAACGAGTTCTTACGATAAAGTTCTTAATAGTTAGACAGATAGCTAGATAGTCTATTAGTTCCATTTTTCTCAAGAGCACTGATCAATCCATTGTATGGTATTTGTTTTAGCAGCTGGGAAACTAAGATACTCCCTAAGAAGGCTTTTTAGACAATTTGTCCTAAACAACCTCTGCCCCACCATGAGAATTTTACCAGCTGATAAAAATCTGTGTTTATGCGTTCATGCACTGTATGTATATCTGTGCTTTAAATGTAAAAATATTGCTTTTTCCTACTGCCTGAAAGACAATTTACACCCCTTTGGGAGTATAATTAATAATATTAAATAGAGTAATATTAAACACCAGGCACATAGAAGGATTTTAATAAATGGTAGGCCTCTTGATTATAAGCCAATTCAACATATGGATGACTAGCATAGAGTAAATATTCCTCCAAAATAAAAATATTTGCACCAAGAAAATTTCCTTCTAATCAATACTTTGATAATCCTTCTTTTAAAATCCAACAGCAATTTAGACACAAACCATGGTACATACATACAATGGAATACTATCAGCAATAAGAAAAAGAAAAAACTGTAAATACATATAGCAATATAGATGATTTCCAATGCTATGCTACACAGCTTCCAAAATGACTACATATGACTCAACCTGCTGGACTTCATACCATTGTGTTATCACTTCCCACAGAGCTGGACCTAGTGACTTGCTTCTAACAAATAGAATACTGCAAAAATGATGTCACCTCCAAGATTAGTTTACAAAAAGACTTTGGCTTTTATCTTGCTTGTTGCTTCTTTCTCTTTTACTTGTTCAATCTGAGGAAAGCCATTACCATGGTTTTTTTGTTTCTTTGCTTGCTATTTTATTTTTTTAGCACCAGCTAACATTTATTGAGAGCTTATTTTAGGTCAGAAATGGTCTGAAGTACTTCACATGTAATCTTCGCAATAACCATACAATGTAAAAACCATTATTATCTTCATTTTGCACATGAGGAAACTGAGGTCACTCAACTGGCATAGTGCTGGAATTCAAATCCAGAAGACTTGAGTTCAAAGTGTGTATGCCTAGACACAATGCCTTCAGTATTAGTTTCCTATTGCTGCTGTAACAAATTACAACAAACTTGGTGGCTTTAATCCACACACCTTTATTATTTTACAGTTCTGGAAGTCAGAAGTCCAAAATGGATCTTAGTATGCTAAATGAAACACAGGTGTTGGCAGGGCTGGAAGCTGTAGGGGAGAATTCGCTTCTCTGCCTTTTCCAGCTTCTAGAGGCTGCCCATGGTCTTTGGCTTGTGGCCTGTATTGCTCTGACCTGTGCTTCATTGCCACATCTCCTTCTCTGATGCTCCTGCCTTCGTTTTATAAGGACCCTAATGATTTCATCAGGCCCACCTAGATAATCCAGGATAACCTCACATCTCAAGATCCTTAACTTAATCACATCTGCAAAGTCCCTTCTGCCACATAAGGGAACATATTTGGGTTCTGGGGGTTAGGATGTGGACACAGGATGGGGAGTTGGCATGATTCTGCTCACCACACTGCCCAGCCTATTTGTGTCTTGTAATCTGTGCAACACCAGCTCTTGGACTAACAGGCTCCGGGACCTCGTGCAGAAGTTCTGCTACTCCCCAAAGAATGGAGGAGAGTCCCTTTGAACCTTCACTCACTTCCCCAAAGCCTTCTTCTGCCTTGTTATTCCTTCCTCACAAGCTCCCCATTAGGAGGTGAGGAATGCTGAGTAAATCAGTTGCATGAACCAAATAAGTCAATTATGGAGCACTGACCTCTTATTCACTAGTTCCCCTAGATTGAGTTCTATTCAGCAATCCAATCCCTAGTTCTCTCTATTTTCATTCCTCATTTGGCTGACTCCATCCTTAGGTATATTTTCTTTATTGCTAATTTACTTTTTAAATTTATAATCATAAATTTATTATCTGACAAGGGTCTTGAAGAACTACAAGGACTTCAACAAAGAGAATAAAGCCCCAGAAGTAAAAGGGTGAGGAGCATGTTGGGAGTAGCAGATAATTCACCCTAGCTAGAGTACAATTAGGGGGGCTACCCCGGCACAATTGTTGGGAAGGGCTTGAATGTCAGAGTGAAGGGTTTATGTTTAACTTCAGACTTTGCAGAGCATGAAAGGTTTTTGAGGCTGAGTAGGCCTGATGAGAACTGGGTCCCAGTATTCATGATGGATCAAGTTAGAGAGAAAGCAAAAGTGACAAGAACAGGCATGTGGCTATTGTAGTGACCACAGCTGAAGGCAATAGAGCCAGAAATACGGACTGACATATTTAGTGGACATCTTGGGTTGGATACTCTGGGATGGAGATTCTATTGGTTTATTGGGGAGTGCTCTCAGAAGAAGGGGAGAGAGGGAAACAGGGTTAGGTTTCAACAGGGGGCTAACTTCATCTTGATCCCAAGGGAAGATCTGGAGAAGGAAATGTACCAGAGTGGGCCTCTTTGTTAGTGGTCATTCGGGAAAGGACATAACATCCTAGATACGATGCTCTCCATCAGCCAAGGGCAATTTTCCAGAGAAGTTACTGCTCACAGCATTGGGAATGTGTCATGGGTCTTTGTTAGTGGGAACATGAAGGGGCATCAAACTATCTACACAGTCAAAAGGTAGAGTACTGGACAAAATATTAAGACTCCCTGAAGGGTCTAAAGATATCAATTTTGGTCACAAAAGCTCTAATGATTTAAAGTTGTAACGTACCCAGAAAAGGAATGCCAACGCATTCCTGTGGGTATACACCTATGGGGGGTAGGAATTTTTGATTAGGTTGTTTCAGTTGAGGTATGCCATCAGTGGATCTTACTCCTCTTACTGGAGCTCTTTATAAAAGCATGAAAGAGACAGAAGACAGAGAAAGAGAGAGAAGCTGAGAGAGAAGGAAAACAAAGAGAAATCACAGAAACAGAAGAGGGAGCCACTGAAACCAAAAGCTGAAGCAATGAAACCCAGGAGAGAAGGGAGTCTCTTGTGTCTTGCCATGTGAACAGAGGAGCTGAGGATCACGAGCAGCCAGGGTGATGCCCTGATTTGGACATTTTCACAGCCTCAGAGCTGCACATTGTAAGGTAATAAAGCCCCATTGTAAAAGCTAAGTAAATAAAATTAAAATAAAAGACATAGCTGTATATACAAAGAAGATAAGAGACAGTCATGGGAAATGCTACTCATTCTCAAATAAATATGTACTGTGCTACCCCTTCTTTGAACTTTACACTTGCAATTTCATAATGCCTTTATACATCTCTTTAAAGATGAGGAAACTTGGGTGCAGAAAGCTTAAATGAGTTGTTCAAGGTGACACAATGGATTCAAAGGTTTTCATTCAAACCTGGGAATATGTGTCTCCCAAATCTAAGCTCTTTTCAGTGGCACACTTTCACCTAATTTGGTATTTTTGAGCTGCATCTGCCTGATTTACTTATTTCTAAAGAGGACTTCTAAGGCGAGACTAAGCAGCTATTCCCATGCAATAATCAGCGATATCAGAGGTATTATTAAACAGGTCCAGTTGGAGTTGCTGTGCAAAAGACGGTTCAATGTCGTGTTGATGTTGTAGTCCCATTTCTCTAATGTGTAACAACTCAGGGATTAGTGTTACGTTTTAAAATTCTTCTGGATGGGATGTTTTCTACAAGCTTTGAAGAGATCACAGTCTTTCTGTTACTGGTATATGTGAAACTTCAGGGTTTCTGCCAGAATGTGGGGGTAGATGTGTATGTATAGATGTCTGAATGTGAGTCTTGAATGGCAATTGATTGTAACATGAGAGTGCCCTATTATAAAAAGGAAGGAGGAATGAGCAATCATTACATTGTGATGGGGAAGCAACAAGCGTTCATTTGTCAGTACAGTGTAGGCGGGATCCTCATGCTTCTTGAACCGAACATGAAGTTTAAAGGAATGACAACAGTTTTTAGCTAAGGATCAGGAAATCAGAGCTAAGGCAAGAAATTCCTTGATCCTGGAATGTCCCCTAGAGAAGACAAGAGGCATATTCTGGAAAATTACAAAAGTCAGACACAGGTTCTCAAGGGTTAGAGGATTTAATGAAGAGAGTTGTGCTCTGGAGCCATAAATGTTCCAGAAATTTACCACAGGACACAGGAAAGCTATGCATAAGCAATGTTTTTTTCTTATAAATTAAACAAACTTGACTACCAATGCATGCTGAACTCTGTTGGATCAAGTAAATGAGGGTCAAAGAAAAGCTATGATCTTCTGGTCAAGATCACAAGAACACAGTCATCAGTCTTTGACTTCTGAATGCTGACAATGACCTCAGGATGCTCTGCAAGAGTGCCTGGCTTCTAGGGACTATTTTCTTACTACATATCATGGGAATACCCTCTCTGGCACACTAATCCAAGGGCAACTTACAGCTTCTCTCTAGAAAACTCTCACCCATAGAAGAATCTGTCACCAGAAAAGCGGGGCTGGGGGCAAGGAATGGCCCTAATGGCTGGCTCTACTGTTTTTGTCTCGTTAACAATTAATATTGATATTAAATTAATATTTATTATTAATATCAGTATTAAAGATCATGTAGCATAATTCACTTTTTTCACCTTAGTTTTTCTCTATTCTATACTACTACATGAAAGCTACAACATGTCAGTACCTGTAAAAGAACTCTAATGGATATAATGTAGCTACAGTATCAAATTTGGCCTTTTATTCCATGAAATTTTATTATGGGTCATAAATTATGTATTTATCTTGCATTAACTGATGAAGGTAGTGTGTTAATTAGAAGAAATCAAAGTTATTGACCTATAGCAAATCTCTAGTACATTTACTATTTGTATAAAAGGAAAATCATGAGATGAATGCAAATACATATTTATTTTGTCACGAGGCATATATCTTTTTTCTAATCCCCCTGAGAAAATAAATGCCACTTCAGGACAATTCATGAGAGATCTATTTAGAGGTTCAATTTTTTTTTCCACGTTATTACGTTCAGCTACAAATGTATCATTTAACATACTGTGATTTCTGAAGCTGGAACAGGGTTTCTGCAAACTACCTCTCTCCTGTTTAGCTAGATTTCTGCCTTATTATGCCAATAGGAGGTACTGGATGGAGACTGCAGGAGGCAAGGAAAAGGGCTTTCTCTTTCCTAAGAATCGCTCAACACCCCAACAGTGACATTTGGTTCTAGTCTCTTATTCCTGCCATTGCTTTTAGGATAGCCTCATGTATTTCCTGGCAAGAACTAACACAGTTGGCACTCATCCTCAAAAGACTGAGCTGTGTATGAGGCAGGGGGGTGGGGCTTCTCTAAGCATCAGAAGTAACAGTAGGAGCTGGGTGGGACTCCCCTCTCAGAAGTCTGAATTCCCAGTTGTGCAAAGTACCAGCACAACAAACCTCTCTCCCAAAGTTTGAATTGCAATTCCATAAAGCCTTTCCTCTCAAGCTTCTAGCTTTTTATATTCCCAATTTTTCCATTTATTTCCCAAAACCTAAAGAGTAGTAGTTGCTTTTTTTGCAGTTACTTCTCCATTATTATATTACTTCTACATTCCTTTTGACATTTTATTCCCCCAACATCTTATTAACCAATGTTCTTTTTAAAATTATTCTGTTGTGATGCTGAGTGTCATTTCTGCTTTCCTGAGTGGATTCATTCTCAGCACACAGAGCCATGCCTATATCAAAAGACTCCTCTAAGAATAATTTGATAAACAATGTCCATAGTTAAGAAAGCTTCAATCTGTACAATATTTATCAGCTTTTTGGTTGAGTTTGTTAAATGAAACAAAACACATGACTAGAGTTGCCATCTCTAATAAGTGGCTTCTTTACATCTGTGGAACTTACTGACTCTTCAAATTTTTATTAAAGTCAAGATAAATAATGGCAACATGCATAGAATACATTAATCTTAGGTTTACAGCCTGATTGATTTTCTATGTGTATACACACAGATCAAGATATAGCTTATTTCCTGCTATCAGAGCTTTTGTTAGTCCTATGAGCTTTCAATGTCTGGGGTTTATTTTCAGGAAAAGAACAAATAACATGTCAATGTTCAAGGGAGAGCATCAGACATCTGATCACATTAATATGCAGTTACTAGTTTAACCATTTTAAATTAACATTATAACTGATATGTTTATTCCACCCCTACAAATTAAACAATTTTGTTGATATATTATAGACATGGTCCTTAGGTGTAATGTAGTATGCTGTGAGGAAATCATGAAATATCAGTTCATTTATTCAGGAAACATTTTATTTCAGGAAACATCTTTTAAACATTGTCTTTGTGCTGAGTATCATGCTAAAAATTAAGGATGTAAAGATGAATCCAACATGGTTCTTGCATTGAATACAGCTTCAGTTGAGTGGCAGATACATACAAATGAATAGTGATTCAGAAAGTTTGTAGAAAAAACGAGTGAAAGAAATTAAGGGATCATGGGGTTATATGTTAGGTGTTTTCTAGGCAAAAAGGGTGGAGAATATGTCTCACCAAAACCACATTTGGGATCAATAAAAATTTTCAGGTTGGCTGAAGCATAAGGTGAGGTGTGGACTGAGAAAAGGCAGCACTAAGAAGTTTGTACCTCAAGAAATCTGTGGAAATTGTTTAATCAGGAAGGTTTAAAATTATTTTATTTTTCTTTTCTCTCCTTTTTAAGGAAAATAACAGTAGATGCAGAGTGAAAGTCTTTAGGAGGCAAAAGGAACAAATGCTTAGGAGACTGGTAGGAGATTTTTGCTAGTTTACATCACATATAATGAAGCCTCGACTCTCTCCTGGGGTAGGATGAAAAGATAAGGTCAAATTTAAGAGGTTTCTGAAGAATGGAATAGAATGGAATGGTGACAGATCCCATGTGGGGAATCCAGGATTCCTTAGGTCAGGGAGTGGGCCATTATCAGAGTTTAGAAATCTAGTGAAGGAAAAGCAGTGATTTCCATTTTTAATTTGTTATATTTGAAATACCTTCAGGATACTAGAGTTGATATCTTCAGTGGCAGTTGGAGATGCAGATTTGGTACTTACGGGAGAGGTCAGAGATTAAAACAAAATAATATAAATGTATCTGAGAAACAACATTGTTAATGCAATTAACAGCATTGAAGTGTATATCTGAATGTGGTGAAGAGGGGAAATGTTAGGTTTTATATATGGTAATAAAATAAAAACTTTTTCAAAAATTCATGCAAAAACCGTGAACTCTAATTTAGGCCATAGACTATAGTTAAAGTACAGTTATGAAAATGTGTTTTCATCAATTGTAACAAATAGAACACACCAATGCAAGGTGTTAATAATTGGGTGGCATATGGGAATCCTGTATTTTATATATGATTGGTCATAACCCAAAACTTCCTTAATAAAAAAAAAAAATTAAAAAGAGTGAGGGCACGAAATTTAAGAGTAAGGCAATAAGGGAAGACCCAGTGAAGGTGAAAGAGCTGGAAAATTCATAGAGTTTGGAAATACCCATGTAAGAGTTGGGTTTTATGTCATACAGAGGGAGTATGATTGGAAGGTCAAGAACAGAGACTCTGGAGCTGGAAAACCTGGTTTTGAAACTCATTTTCAACACTTCTAAGCTATGTGACATTGGGCCAGTTGCTCGCAGTTTCCTCCCTATAAAATGGGGATTATAATAATAAACTACCTTCTAGGGAGTTTGTGAAGAATTAGTTATTAATAAATGTGTTAGCAATTATTATATAGAAGCTCAGTTTATGCTGGTCATCTCATGAGGTCTTCCTTACATAACTTCTAATGCATAATATAGAAATTATGAGCTACTATATCACCCAAAAGGGAATTATACTTAATTTAATTTCATTCTATCAAATGACCATTGTATTAATGTTTGTTGACTTTATAGGCCATTAAGTTTTTCATTGTCTGTTATGCTTTCCCCTCCATCTTTTATTTAACAAAACACAATATTTAAATTTTCTGACCTTTTAAAAAATGAATTATGTTTACTACTGTACCTTAAACTTACAATTCCTCTCTGCATGCTTTCTATTTTGTGCATATCCAACTGGTAATAATATACTAATTTGAATAGTGGTGACACTTTGTACTCACACCACACACTTTATGAATGGATCTTTGAAAGTTCTGCATGAATTATTTATTTTTAACAGCAGGGTAGTAAGGAAAGTAAATGCTAGTATTTCCACCTACAGATAAAAAGAAGAATGAGAACAAAGCTAGAAAATGTTTTTTTAAAACCCATAGGAGAGTTGAAGGAGCATGGCCTCATTCTGGAAACACACTGATATCTCGGCTATAAAGAAACCAACTTCCAGAGTTATCACTTTTCTAGAATTTCCAGACTTAGAAATAGTTGAGTGGGGGATAAAAAGTTTGCATCATAAATCAGACTACCAAAATGATTACAACTGAGAAAAGATGACACCCAAAGTGGCACTTAAACCTAAGATGAGTTAAGCAAGTGAAACCTAAAAAGTAAGGGGAAATCGGCAGTAACTGAATGAAAGAAGGAAAGCAAATAAAAGCGAGTGGGTAAGGCTGACAGGTCAGCAGCAGTGAAAGATAATATTTATAAAAAGCAACAATGAGTAAAAGATTCGAAAAAAGCAAGCACTTGTTATGGAGCTTGGATGACTCTGGATTAGTTGGATAAAGATGGACAAATCCTAAGAGACCAACAAACTCATCTAAACGAGCAAATGAGCAAACTTATACATCAAGCAAACTTGATCCAAATACTAAGCCAGAGATCTATTTCAGGAAGGCTGGCAGTTGGTATTAGAAAATAAGAGAATCAGTGATGGTTGCTGCCAGAAGGGAGAACGCACTGATGATGGAGTCCAGGGAAAGCTGATTAGCAGATCTGGGCAGGGTATCCACTGGCATATTGGATTTGACCTACTAGGGAATCAGCAAGAGGACCTGGGTCCAGTGGCTGGGTACTTGTTACAGAAGGGATCAATGCCTGCCAGATGAGAGAGGCTCATGAGATGTTTGCAGGAGTTAACAAGACCAGTGGCAAGGCTGGATGCATTCAAGTTACCCTATAACCTGCTGGGACTAATTATAAATGCTTTCTCTTAATGCAAAAGAACATTCCATTATGAGAGTAACTGATTTTATTAATTTAATTTAATAAATAATTACTTTAATAAAAGTTATTTAAATTTTGGGCAGAAAGGGCTGGAAATATTCATTCCAAGAATGAAAAAAATAAAACAGATTTATAATTTGGCAGATCACTTGGGAATGGAAGAAAATGGAAGCAACTAACTACCTTTTAATACTATAGCTGTTAAAGGCACAGGCTATCTCTGTTGTGACAAGCTAAATAATAACATACTATGGCAGTCTGTTTGACAGCTATACAAGGGCAGCACTATTAAATCAAATGTAATTTAGAAGAATTCCTACAAAACCTGAATATAGGAGAAGTGGGAAAGCAATTTCAACTTATCCATTTAAGTGGCAGATATACATCTGATTGTAGGCCTTCTCTTTCAATACACAGAAACTGTCTACCATAGCATATACCAAAAAAAAATGCCAATTTTAAACAAAATTTAATATTGTACTTGATATGAAAAGAGAAATTGTGGTTAAATATGCAGAAAAAACATTATCTACTAAGACTGGGTTAGTGATACTCTAGATTTTTAGTACTGTGAAATTATACACACACACACACACACACACACACACATATTTCTCATTATCACAACATAGAGTGCAATCGAATTCAAGTAATTAGAGATGCAATAATGCTATTGGCTAAATACATGTTTTACACAGACAAAACTCAAAGTTATTGTAGTTTCAGTTCCAGGCCACTGCAGTACAGTGAATATCACAATAAAGTGAGATACATACATGATTTTCTTGGTTTCATAGTGTATTTAAATTTAGGTCTATGCCGTACTGTAGCCTATTACATGTGCAAAAGCATTATGTCTAAAGAACAATGTACCTATTTTAATGAACAAAAACTTTATTGTTAAAAAATGCTAACCATCATCTGAGCCTTCAGGGAGTTAGAAATTTTTTGTTTGGAAATTCTTGCCTCAGTGTTGATGGCTGATGACTGACAGGGAGATGGCTGCTGAAAGTGAGGATGGCTCCTGCAATTTCTTAAAATAAGGCAACAATGAAGTTTGCCACATTGATTGACTCTTCTTTTCATGAAAGAATTCTCTGTAGCACATGATGCTGTTTGATAGCATTTTGTCCACCATAGAACTTCTTTCCAAATTGAAGTCAATTCTCTCAAACCCTGCTGCTGCTTTATCAACTAAATTTATGGGATATTCTAAATCATTTATTGCCATTTCAACACTATTCATAGTATCTTCACCAGGGTTAGATTCCATCTCAAGAAACCACTTTCCTTGCTAATCCATAAGAAGTAACCCTTCATCCACTCAAGTTTTCTCTTAAGATTGCAGTAGTTAGGTCACATCTCCAGGCTTCACTTCTAATTCTAGTTCTCTTGCTATTCTTATCATTTCTTCAATTACTTCCTCCACTGAAGTCTTGAACCCCTTAAAGTCATCTATCAGGGATAGAATCTACTTCTTCCAAACTCCTGTTAATGTTGATATTTTGACTGATATTTTGACATCACTAATGTTCTCAATGGTGAATGGTGAATCCTTTCTGGAAGATCTATTCGTGGAATCACTATCTACAGAAACTATAACCTCATGATATGCATGTCTTGAATAATAAGACTCAAAAGTAGAAATGAGTCCTTGATCTATGGGCTGCAGAATGGACGTGGTGTTAACAGGCATGCAAACATCTTATTGTACATCTCCATTAGAGCTCTTGGGTGACCAGATGTCTCATCAATGAGTAGTAATATTTGGAAAGAAATCTTTCTTTCTGTGTAGTAGCTCCTAGCAGTGGCCTTAAAATATTCAGCAAACCATGCTATAAATAGATGTGCTGTTAGCCAAGCTTTGTTGTTCCATTCATAGAGAAAAGGCAGAGTAGATTTAGTATAATTCTTAATGGCCCTAGGGTTTTCAAAATATTCAGTGAGCATTGGCTTCAACTTAGAGTCACAAGCTGCACTATCCCCTAATGAGAATCATCCTGTCCTTTGAAGCTTTGAAGCCAGGCATTGACTTCCCCTCTGTAGGTACGAAAGTCCTAAATGGCATCTTCTTGCAATAGGAGGATATTTCATGTACATTGAAAATTTGCTTTTTTGTGTAGCCACCTTCATCAATGAGCTTAACTAGATTTTTTGGATACTTTGCTAGAGCTTCTATATTAACACTTGCTGCTTCACATTGCACTTTGACATTACGGAAATGCTTCTTTCCTTAAACCTCTTGAACCAGCTCTGCTAGTTTCAGAATTTTCTTCTGCAGCTTTCTCAACTCTCTCAACATTTGTATAATTGAGAAGAGTTGCATCCTTGCTCTGGATTAGGCTTTTGGCTTAAGGGAAACTTGTGACTGGTTTGGTCTTCTATCGAGACCACTAAAATTTTCTCTATATCTTCAATAGGACTGCTTCATTTTCTTACCATTCACGTGTTCACTGGAGTAGCATTTTTAATTTCCTTCAGGAGCTTTTCCTTTGCATTCACAACTTGGCTAACTTTTTGGCTCAAGAAGCCTAGCTTTTGGCCTGTGTATGCTTTTGACATGCCTTCCTCATTAAGCTTAATCATTTCTGGCATTGGATTTAAAGTGAGAGACTTGTAATTCTGCCTTTCTCTTGAACACTTAAAGGTAATTGCAGGGTTACTAATTGGCTTAATTTCAATATTGTTGTGTCTCAGCAAATAGAGAAACTCAAGGAGAGGAAGAGAGATGGGGAATGGCCAGTCAGTGGAGCAGTCAGAATGCACAAAATATTTATCAATTAAGTTTTCCATCTTATAGGGGCCTGGTTTATGGTGCCCCCTGAAAATTACAATAGTAAAAACTATAATCAAAGATCACAGATCACAGACAACCATAACAGATATAATACGAATGAAATAGTTTGAAACATTGTGAGAATTATCACAACGTGACAGAGACATGAAGTAAGTACCTGTTGTTAGAAAAATGATACAGATAGACTTGCTTGATACATGGTTGTCACAAACCTTCAGTTTGTAAAAGAAAAAAAAAGCATTATCTGTGAGGTGCTATAAAGTGAAGCACAATGAAATGAGATATGCCTGTAATAATGGTTTGGAGAATCTACTGTGGATACAGAACTAGAAGACTAGACATAATTCTAAAATATGAGACAGAAGACGTAGATTGAAGGGACATATACTTCCCCTGTGAAGAGTTCCCCACTCCATATTCCAGGTAGCTCTAGTGGTGCTGTCAAGAGAAGAACCTTGGGTGGGCCACAGTGGCTCAGCAGGCAGAGCTCTTGTCTGCCATGCCAAAGACCCGGGTTTGATTCCTGGTGCCTGCCCATGCCAAAAAAAAAAGAAATAAAGACAAGAACTTTGCCCAGCCATCCACCACAGGCATAGTCGTGGTTCCCAAGTTTTTCTCCTGGAAACTGATTGGTTAAAAGCAGGGACTCAAGGGTGGTGCAATGTTGACTCAGTGGCAGAATTCTCACCTGCCTTGCTGGAGACCCCGGTTCGATTCCCAGAGCCTGCCAATGCAAAAAAAAAAAAAAAAAAAAAAAAAAACTTAGGGACTCAAGCAGGACCAATCAGAATAATTCTCTGGAACTGATACATTGTTCTGGAGGAGAGAATTCCTCTCTCTCCTGGAGTTGCATCACTGCAAGGATGTAATCAGGGTTGTTAGATTTTATTTTCTCCTGTTCTGAAAAGGAAGCCCATCTTCAGCTGAGATGATGAGGCTCCCATGAGGAAGAAATCCAGCCACTTACCAAAGAGCAGGATTGCTTGGAGGAATGGGGTCAAAGTACATGAATATAAGAATATGAACTCGGTCTAGACTAGATCTGAGATGTCCATACATCAAATTAGCCACTCTTTCCTCAATAGACAAAAGTTTAGAAAACAAATGATGTTGGCTAAATTGCATTTGTTTAATGAAATGTAGTTTGGGAATATCAAATATTGACATGAGACATTGTTTCAGAAGGCTATGAATATATGGCAAGGAAACAATTGCCAAATTATAGTATAGCTTTTGTTTACTACAAGACATTTTTAGCAACCATATATGGTGGTGTTTTATCAATAAATACTCCAATCTGGGCAGGCCATGGTGGCTCAGCAGGCAGAGTGCTTGCCTGCCATGCTGGAGACCTGGGTTCCATTCCCGATGCCTGTTCATGCAAAAAAAAAAAAAATATATATATATATATATTCCAGTCTGCTCATATTTACAAAGTAGGTTTTAAGATATTTTAGTTCAGTATGTACTTCTGAAATATCAAGTATTTATTAAGTAGAGAAAATGACCTATATGTTAAGAAATTGTTGCAAAGTGAATCACCATGCATGGCAGAGACTACTACTTCTCACCAAATAACATCATGCTTTCCCATCTTCCCCAGGCTCTGTGCAGACAGGAAGACGTAATTACTCCTTCAGGTCAATGTCATATGAGCAGAAGTGACACAGATCACTTTAAGAGCCAGTCCTTGACCCTCTAGCTTTCTCTTCCTCTACAGTGATTGTGGAGGCCAAATACTGAGACGGCAGAGCTCAGATGGGGGCATTTGTCATTGTTGAATGACTACACAGAGGACAATAGTGGCCTCTGGAGGTTACCCAACACAGCAGATTTTTCATGAATGAGAAATAAATCTCTGTTCTAATGACCCAGAGATTTGGGGATTGTTTTGTTACTACTTATAACTTAGTCTACCTTCACTAAAATTTCCCTTTATACTTCTCATTTAATTTTACTCATGGGGTTTAGTGTGACAACATACAAGTAAGCCATTAACAAAAAAAAAGCCAAATCTTTCCACATACATATCACTTTGGAAATGCAGATATAACTACTGAATTTCTCTTTTCAAGGAATCATATTATAGTTTCTTATAGTTGTCAGATGATACATAACAAATTATTGAACAAGCTATGCATATTATATTTTAGCTAGAAACAATCTTTTGAAATTTAAAATCTAAAGGACTCTTAAATTCACTATTTTCTATTTCCACATTAATTCAGGTTTTCATTTTGTAGTATAAACCTAATTATTTTTATTTCATGAAAAGTCAATACTTCCATGGATTTATTTTTTCCTATTCACAATGTTTGTAGTGATATGTATAAAGAGCATCAGTGTACTGATGATTTTAGCTAATGACTGTTTTAATTTTTTATGTCTCAATAGACATATAAAACATGACATTTTTCACAAATCAGTTCACCAGTTTATTTTACAATCATTTTACTAAAATAGCACATGTATATATAAAATAAGCTAATCTATGGCTTCAATCGATTTTGACTGAAATGACTTTATTTTTTCCAACAAAATATTTACTATCATTCACACAGAAGACATGATTCTGCCCCTGCAATTTTATAAAAGTGCACTGGAAAAGAGTGTTTTGCTCTCTAATTTCCAAATAACCAACTTTTTGTTGTTAACTATAGCACAAAATATCAAATTCACAAGCTAGCAAGAAATAATAACTGGTATTGGAGTCAAATTATAGAGGGCTTTCACACCAAGAAGGAAAAATGAAGGTCTTCAATTGGAGTTATTTTTCAGTTTCAAGTTTCCAAACTGGAATAATGAACAGGAGAAGCAGTTCTTGTCACCAATTAGGTTGCAGATTGATAGATACAAGCAGAAGCTTACTGGGACTGAAATTGATTTTTTGTATAAGCAGACTTATAGACCTATAAAAACCACAACCATTTTGCATCCCTTCTCTTGTCACCTAAATTTCCTCTAGTGTCTTAACTGTGTAGGCTTAACTAATTAATCTAACCATTAATTAACATGTATGCTGAGTAGAGTGGCCCCGATTCAATACCTTCAGTATCTTCTTGATAGATAAACAGACTACATATCTTTCCATGGGATTTCTTATAGTGTGCACAGATTGGTCGGCATTCCCAATCACCCCACCCTCACCCCAATCTAGAGACAGTGTCTCTTCAGTGAAAGCCAGTGCAAAACAATTACTATAGTACTACTTCCAGTGGTGGCTTCAAAACTCTTCAGAGTCTTGGATAAGAACCAGTGTTCTACAAAATAAACAGAGCAGGAAAGAAGCAACTTCCCACTCTGCAGTTATCTGCGCATTGTTCAAGGTACATAAAATCAAATAAAGAAAAATTAGGCAAAAGCCTTAGTCTCAGTCTGCCTGGTCTGTGTGTCCTTCCCCTGCCTCCTGTCTTTATACTTCTTTCAATCATGTTCCTTGCAAAACATCACCTTGACAATGTGGATTTCAGATCTACTGCCAATTTTGACTGGAAACTCTCAGCAAGTCCTTTTCCAACTCTGAAAATCAAGCTTATCCTTTAAAGCTGTGCTAAATAATTTGGTCAAGAAACATTTCTTGAACATCTTTCTGCATTGCTTCTGCTAGGTAACAGGATATATAAATAGAAGGCAATTCCTCCCTTCAAGGAAATCACAATCTAGTAGAGAAAACATGAAGAATACCGACATGTAAAATATAATGCACTAAGATACACGAATGAGGTGTTCAAATGACATAACAGAAACACAATGAGAGGGAGCTAATCCAAAACAAAAAGTTCTCAATGAAGTCTTCCAATCACATACAGTCAAATAAGTGCTCCTGCCTCTCCCACTTTCCCCGTATAATTTTCCTTGTCACAGTGTGCATAATGATGAAGAAATGAACTCTGAATCTAGATGGCACATCTTCCAATCCCAGCTCAGCCATTTGACTAGTGTTATGACTTCACACATGTCACTATCCTTCTTTGTACATCAATGTTTTCATCTCATCTATAAATTGGAATAATAATCGTACGTATTTTATGGTGGTGTTGTGAGAATTAGTAGTATTAACACACTTAGAACACTTTTAGTTCAGTGCCTGGCATTTAGGAAATACACAAAAAATATTGACTACAGAGACGCCATATACCTCTATTGTCATTAGTTATGATTGCTGTTAGTATAACTATCACCTTTAATCCATTGCAATTTTCTTTGGGGAACTTCTCTATATGGGCAAAATGCAAACAGCAGGGAATCAATAACTGCTTCTTGATCCTCATATTTTCTGTCAGAACTCCTGAATTCTTTTATGTTCTGAAATCTAATTTGTTTGCATTTTCTCTACACTCTTGGTTATATTAAGGGACTGATTTCCCTTTGGCCATCGTCAAGAATTATGGCCAGTGTCTAAAGAGGGCATCTGCTCCTACTGATAGCCCCTTCTGCCTGGGTATGCCACCTCTCCTCAAGAAACATTGACCTACATAATAACCACTTTCTTGCTCAACCCTACTTTCCTATAAGATGCAACCCCAGGCTTGCCATGGTTTGTATTTACTTAGCAACCATTAACAGGATTATTCTTTCTGAGATGTGGCTTATGGTATAAGAAAGATAGATCCTTAGGAAAAAGATGTCTGATTCAATATTCCAGTATCCTTTGAGGTAGGTAATTATCACCTCCAATACCCAGATTTTTTAAAAGTGAAGCTGAATTAATTTGTCACTTGCAGAAATTTCAGAACTAGGAGATGGTTAATAATCTGAGCAAGCTATGCTTTTACTATACTATACCATAGCTTGCTCATACTTTTAACCACTATGCTGTACTGCTTCACCACGGTACCTAGAAATCTAAGGAGAAAATATTAGGGGAAAAGAGTGGAAAAGTACTAAAAGTGATATGATCCTAGTATTTATTAAGAGATCTACCAAATCTAATTTCCTAACAGAAAATGACTTATGCTACTACAAACAAATATTCTTGTCAAATATTTCAAGTGAGGTTTATTGAACACTCAAAACTCAAAAATTGGGACAATATTTGAAGGGCTTTTGGAAGGAAATAAGCATGTTTAATATAAAACACAATTCAATAGGACTATCTATGGCTGTCTTCAAATATGTAAAGGATTGACATTGTCATATAGTGGAGGGTTAACTTTGTGTTTTTATGGTACCATTGGTATAAGTTAAAGAGAGACAAAGTTTAGCTCAACCTAAGAAAAGACTTAGAGTCATCGCTGGAAGATAGGTGATAAGTTAGCTCAGAAGAAAAGGAGTTTCTGAACACTGGAGATGTTCAGCCATCATCTGGATATATACTGGGCAACATCAATTTTTCATGTGTCATTAGATGCGGTGACCTCTAAGATATATCTCAATAATGACAGAGTGATTTATGCATATCCCTTCACTGTCCCCTTGTAATACCGATGCATATTAGTAAAGCATTTTGGCAAAGTTAGTAACCAGTTGTTTTGGTTTGCTAAAGGTGCCAGAATGCAATATAACAGAAATGGGTTGGCTTTTTCAATGTGGATTTATTAGGTTACAAATTTACAGTTCTAAGGCCTTAAAAATGTCTGAATTAAGGCATCAAGAAAGAGAAGCCTTCACTGAAGAAAGGCTGCTGGCATCCTGGATTCCTCTGTCACTGGGGAAGGCAACGTTTGCTGGTCCTTTTCTCCTGGATACTGGTTTCAGAATTGCTCTCTCAAATCCTGTGGGCCCTTCTTGCTTCTCTTGGAGTATTTTCTTTCTCTCAGCTTTCTCCAAAATGTCTCTGCCTTTTATCCTCTCATAAAGAACTCCAGCAACCAGATTAAGACTGACCTTGAATGGGCTGGGCCATGTCTCCATGGAAACAACATAGACAAAAATTCCCACCCACAATAGGTCTGCCTCAGAAGGACAGATTATAAGAATACAGGCTTTTCTGGGGTACATAACAGATTCAAACCAGCACAGCAGTCCCTAGTAATAACTAGCTTGAGGGTTTGTGTTAGTGTCTACATGAAGATTTAACTTTGACCTTGAACCCATTCCCAGCATGTCCTCTAAACCTAAGCCTCTTACATAGCCACAGTCAAAGAGTAGTGGTGAAGGTGAAAAGCCATATAGAACTCTCTCAACATTCATCCACTTCTATATAACTTCCTTTTTTTTTCCTACGACCATGCCTATAAAAAATATTTCTTGCTTAAGATCTGGAGAGTAATCAGTAAAGTTCTTAGCAGCTATCTCATGGCCTCCACATACTTGGGAAACTCAGATCAACAAGGACAAGTTCAACAAAAAGCTCTGTTTCACAGGGTGATGCCGTCCATTCAAGTCTGCCAAGATGTGATCTCTCAACATTTCCTGGTTTATACCTATGTTAAATTCCAACAGCTGCTGAGGCTGAGAATCTATAGATAAGGGAAAGCCAATTTGAATTATGCAGTCTCAGCAAGGCATCTCCTTCAAAATTCTGAAAGTGGGAACACATTGGAAAAACATATAGACAACCAGGCACTTTCATAATGCCTCTTCTGCTGTGGGAACCAACTCACCCTGATAGGTTGGTCTATGGGTTATGCATTTGTTTCCATTGGGTTCCATAAGGCCACTGAAAAAACCTTTGAGAAAATGAACAACATATGCCTTGAAGACCATTTACTAATAAGGATCAAACCACAGAGAATGGTAAATTGAAGTTAGGGCCAAGGCCAAGCAATGCAATCAATGTGAACATTTAAAACTGTGGGAAAAAATGGAATATGAATGCCAGAAAGATTTCTTCAGCAAATTTGATAAAACACCAGATACTAACAAGATAGGGGATCTCAATGGGAAATCCAAAGGATTTAGCTGTATGCTATAAAATGCATAACACATGAAGATATGTTATTATGTTATTATGAGACTATCATAACACATAAGAATATCATTATATAAGAAATGCCAAAAAAGGCCAAGGAAGAAATAAACTAAAAGGAAATCAGTGACAAAATCATATCTGGGACTGCATATTTAAGAAAATTGAGCACACAGAGGTAAGACTGAGTTAATACAGAAATTTGAGACCTTGAAATAGAAAAGAACTAGCCAGTTTAAGGAGCTAACTCCCTAGATTAAGGACCTTGATGACTCTAATGACAATGAAAAATTAAGAAGGGAATTTTCCCCACTTGCATTAGTAAGCAGAACTGGTTACCGATTCATTTGCTTCTCCTCCCCTAAAGGATAGAAGGATAAAATAGGCCATTATATGGTAACCAAGCCACTGTGCCCTCCCAGAAGAAGGAAGAGAATAAGAGTGACCTCACCACTCGTATATATACAGCCATGACTAGAATGAGAGAATTCCCTGCCAACTCCATTCTCATCAACCCCAACTTGTGGATGGTGGCTACTTTGTATAGGTGGTCATACACGCTCCAAAAAGCGCCAGATTAGGTCTATTAGTAGACCTAATATCTACTGAGAGCAAAATAGGAGAACAAAGGGCTTCAAAGAATTGGCACAGTACCTGTGGAGACATAGGGCCTGGACTCCCAACTCCATACAGAGAATAGGTTGCTGCACATCACTGCCTATGTGACTGGGATAGAAGTTAAATACCAACTGACCTAATAGGAAAGATTCTTTTCCTATAGAAAAAAGATTCTATTCCTATAGAAAAGATTCTATAGGGAGGAAAGAATGTACAGATGCTATTGCAAACCACTTATCTTGTAAAGCATTAAAATTCCTATTTCGTGATGTATATGTTGATAACAAATCTCCAGACACCTGTGTCATGAGACCCTACTGAAAATCTGTTTTCATACCCTATGGAATGTCCTTGTCCTAAACCCTTATAAGCTACTCCTTGCACTCCCACCTTTGTGAGCCGCTACTTCCGTTTTTTGGACTGCCACTACCCGAGACTCTCTCCTGTTCATAAGTCCTAATAAAACTGATGTTTAACTCTGTGCCCGGTGTGTTCTTTGGTCTTGTGGCTGCCCATATCCAAGCTCTCCAAGGGGTGCATTGGGATATTACTGTATGCTAATCCAGACCACATTCACTATCTGGCCTTGATATATGACACTCCAGTCTCTTGGGGCCTCCCAATTATTTCTCATGTTGATCAACACCAGTACTATACTAAACTTAGCCAACCAGCAATTGCTCCAGCTTATAAGGTTATGGCTCTATCTGATGTCCATGGCCTATTATACAGCCTCTGCAAACAATATACTCTACAGCTGATACACAGATATAAGTAGGTCCCAATAGTTTCTATGTAACTTCTGTACTCCAAAGGAGCAAAATAATGAAAAATCATTTATTTTGTTCATCCAAACCACTGGATCCAAACCAAAGTTGAGTAGGAAATCTAGTTATGGTGCTGAAATGGGTAACTGTGAGCTGGTAGACCTGCAGGAATCTCCTTGACTCCAAGGAGCTTTATTGCAAGAAGGAAACCATCCAGAGGTAGGTGTTGTTGCAGTTGCCACCTTTCAAGCTAGAAAAAATCCAGACAACGAATTAAAAAAACAAAAACAAAACAAAACAAAAAGGCTAAAGTATAACTCCTTATCTATTAGTTCAAGGTTTGAGATGTCCGCATTATTCTTATGGACCACAATATCAAGAGCTACAAATGCAAATAGAGTTATGATGTCAGTTTCTTTTAAAATGTCAGTTTTACAAAGCCAGGAAATTTCATATAATTACCATTTTCTGAATTATTGTGTTTCATATTATGAAATCCTCTTCTTTTTCCTTCTTTGTAGCCTTTTAAAAATTTGTATAATTTGAGGCACTCAAATCTGTTAGTCTATAAGAAATTAAAGCCCAGTTTAAAAAAGGAATCAAAGAACTATTTTAGAATTTCCACACTTTAGAACCCCACATTTACCCCAACAGTACACACTTTAGAACCCCACATTTATCCCAACAGGATCATACCATTTAGAAATGAATGGGAAAAAATTCCCATTACGAAGGGTAATTTGCTATATTATGAACCTCAGTTCCAGTCTATGTAGGGGTAGGAAAAGGATACACTGTAGGGGAGTTTCAGCAGCACAGCAAGTCACTCAGGTTGGCCAAACTGAATAACATTAATTCTTCTCATTCGCTCTATCTGCTCAATGGATGTTTCAGCATTTCTTAATCCATGACTATTTAGGGAAGTTCAGTGGGGCAACCACACACCTGAACTCTACAGCCGGAAGCAATTTGTTCACATCATCATTACTCAATCCGCATTAGCACCGTCAGCAGAATGTCTGCTCAGTCTTCACTGCAGCTTCTTCTACTGATGATTATTATCATGCTAAGAGTCTGCTTTTGCCCCTTTTATTCCTAGAAATATAGATCTGAACTCAGGTGAAAACTAGTTTTTCAGATTATGAAACAAAGGTACAGAGTAGAAGTGCTGTGAGAGTGGGCAGTAAGAGAAGGAAGACAGGGACCTCTTGGTTTACATTAATTCTCAAGATAAATAGATCAAATACTTATCCAAAGTTATCACAATCAAAAATACATATTATAAAACACATGAAGGGATCTTTTCTCTTTTGTGGCCATCACTGAAGAGGCAGTGGTCAAAATGAAGTTCAATCCTTTTGTGACTTCTAATGGGAACAGGAACCATAAAAGGCATTTCAACGCACATCTCCGCATTTGCAGGAAGATTCTGTCTTCCCCTCTTTCCAAGGAGCTGAGATAGAAATACAATGTTCGACCCATGTGTATCCAAGAAGATGATGAAGTTCAGGTTGTGTGGGGACACTACAAAGGTCAGCAAATTGGCAAAGTAGTCCAGGTTTGCAGGAAGAAATGCATCATCTACACTGAACGGGTGCAGCGGGCGAAGACTAATGGCACCACTGTCCATGTGGGCATTCACCCAGCAAGGTGGTTATCACCAGGCTAAAACTAGACAAAGACCACAAAAAGATCCTGGAACGTAAAGCCAAATCTCACCAAGTAAGAAGGGAAAGAGGCAAATATAAGGGAGAAACTAATGAGAAGATGCAGAAATTAAAGAATCTAATGAACAGTTTCCATTAAAAACTGCTAAAATGGAAAAAAAATGTAAAAGGAAAAACATATAAGGGGTCTCTTCATAAATTCAAACAGCACACACACAGCTTTTTTCAGAGTTCTTTTTGGATCATTCCAGAATTCAGTTTCAGCCTTCAGGTTTAAGAAAGAAATAATGAATGTGGGGAGAACACAGTCTTGCCTTCCTTCATCGGTTCATTCCTTCAACAGAAATTTTCTATATACTTACTGTTTGGAGTACAGGGCACTTGGCTAGATTCAAGAAGCACAGAGATGAAGAAAACAGTATCCCAGCCCCAAAAGAAGTTTATTTTCTACTGACTTATACAGTACCAGCAAATGCAGCAGATGCTGGAGTTGTGGTTCATGTTTTTGTTTCTCTTATTGACCTCGAATTGGAATACCAACTGGTGAACTGATTTTACCCTCTATGGGGAAAGGTTCATTTCAGTTTCTGTTGGGTTTTATAGCAGTCAGTTCATAAACATGTATGAATTCTTAAAACAAAAGAGTATAATATTGTTTAAACCATTCAGACTTTGGAGACTTTAGGCTACAAAGCCAAACCTGGGTCTAAATCCCATTTTTTCAACTCACTACCTCTGCAATACCCAGATTTACTAAGTAAAGTGGGGGGATATTTGCGATACAGCCTTTGTAGAACCATGGTCAATTAAAGTATATAGAGCACTGAGTCCTGAGCTCAGCATAGCAGGAAACTAATAAATATTAGCAATTTTTTCTTCTTCTCCCTCTTTATGATTCTAGTCAATAACTTGAGCTGTATGAATTTGGAATTGAATGTGACTAGATATGTAGGAAGATGACATCTGGGAGCACAATATTTCAAAGGAACTTTGATTACATCTTAAAAATTTAATAGACCTGAAAAAAGATCAATTCTCACAAAATTGATGAAAAATGTATTTGGAGATATAAATGAGAATATGTACTTAGATGTTGAACTTCCAACTTTATTAATAACTAAAAATTCAAATCAAACTTAATGTTAACAGCAGGAAAATGTTTGCATAGACTTGGTATATTGCCATCACCCACTACATGATATATTACATAATATTGTAAAAAAGAATTTGAAAACAACTTTTGGAAGAAAACATCCTCCCGAAATACAGCAGTTGCTTTAGATGGATGAAATTATAGGTGTCTTTGTTTTTCCATTTCTGTTTTGAAAATTTTCGTAACGTGGGTGTTTTGTGTTTCAAAAGAATACCACACTAACACATGTATAAAATATGGGAGGTCATTCTCTTTACATTTAAGTGTTCTTTAAATGTTATGCAAATTTGTCAAATAAAGAGATTTTCTGAATTTAGTATTTCTTAACAACTCAAAAAATATGCTGATGGAGGATAAGTCGATCTTGGATATAATAGAATATGAAATATTTGAACATGAAAATGATAGAATGGAAAGATAAAGCTGCTTCATTCACCATGCACATATGATTGAATGTGCATTACGATGTCTAATTTACAGTATATCAACTTAACATACAATGTTTCAAAGAAGATATTCATATGCTTTCGAAAGCTATTTTAATGTTAAACATATTTGCACAAACATGTATATTATTATAAGATAATTTGTTTTTAACAAATGGTGTGCCATTTCTGAGAAAGTTAGAAAATCACACAAGGGAACAACTAATGTGAAAATGTACAAGTGGAACCAACTAATGCAAGAATGTAAAAATTAACTTAAACTTATGGATGGAACAAACACAAGTTTATTATCTTGCAGTGATGGAGAGGACAAAACTCTGAAATGGGTCTCACGAGGCTAAAAGCAAAGTGTCATCGGGTCTGCATTCCTTTTGTGGGCTCTAGGGGAGAATTCATTCATGCTTTTGTCCAGTTTTTAAAAGCTATCCACATTCCTTGGCTCATGGCCTCCTCCATCTTCAAACCCAGCAACAGCTAATTGAGCGTTTCTGGTGTTGAATGACTCTGAGACTGGCTTTTCCACCTCACTCTTCCACATTTAAGGACACTTGTGATTACACTGGGACCTGGATAATCCAAAATAGATTCCCTATTTTAAGGTAAATTGATTTGTATAACTAATTCCATCTGATACCTTAATTCCTATTTGTCATATGAGGTAAGGTAAACTATTCATAGGTTATGGGGATTATGGTGTGGATATCTTTTGGGGGCCATTATTCCCCTTTTCACACTGACTACCCAACCAAATTGTTGACAATCTATTCAAGGAACATTTGTCTATTTTGATACATCTTTCTTCTAATTTATAGTTATATCTGTACTACTGTTTAAGGTTCATTGGGACTTAAATTTATGCATTAGGTTTTATATGTTTAGCAAATAAATTGAGGACTTAAAACTTTTGCTTGCTATTTATATGAGTCACAGCTATCTGGTCCCATCAACCTATTATAGAGTAGCCAGATATAATACAGGATACCCAATTAAATTTTAATCTCAAGAAAACAACAAATACTTTTTTAGTATGTTAAAAATACTATATAGGATAAACTTTAAATATATAATTATCCACTGTTTATATGAAATTCAAATATACCTCCAGTACTATTATTTAATAAATCTGGCAACCCCAACCATCAGTTTTTAATTCATTCTATGGTTAAATAAACTTGGAAGATGATGACTTAATATACACTGAATTGAAATGTAAAATGGAATCTTTACATTTTGCTTCTCAGTTCTCCATACAAAAATAGACCATCATAACTTTATAAATAGTAGTAAATATCCTCCTGTACATATTAATGATTTGTAATTTGATTTACTATTTGAATGCATTGAGATTTTAGGTGACTATGATAAAATTATATTTTAGAACATAGTTATCTAGCTCCTCTTTTGATGTTATGGCATATGCAGCATTACATTTCAATAATGGGAGAGATGACTTGGTACGGAACAGCTATTCCAAATCTAAGGGAAAGTACTGAAAATGTGGGAGGAGATATGAAAAATGGAATTTAAGTCACTGAAAGAATGCTGAATTGAATCCCTTTGTAAGTTTCTCTTCCCTAAAATGTACCCTAATGGGGGAATTCCAAATGTTGCTCTTCTAGAGAACTTAAAAGAAAATTTGTGGGATCATCTCGTAAGACCTCCTATGAGAAATTGAGACCCAAATACAAATACAACTTATGATGCTATAATAGTTTTAAATAGAAGCTGAAGTTTGCTCAGGATTTCAAATGATTGAAAAGAAATATTTGGTTAACAAGGATTAGAAGGAAGTATGCTGCTGCTGCATGTGCGACTAAACTAAGCAAGCATCTATCCCTGGAATGCCAGCCTGCTCATCCAGTGGTGGGAAAGAGGGCCACCTGGTATTATACTAGATTAGATGGAACAGCTTTAAATCATCATAATATTCTGAGAGACACTGTGATGCAATTTGAAAAAAGAAACCATTCTTTAGGAATTGGCAATTAGAATATAAAGGATTCATACTGAAAAGTGCTGTGACTTGCAACCTTATTTTATCTAAGACAACTTCCAGAAATATCTCAGAGTGAAGTTCACCATGTAGAATTATATTTTCACATTGACATTAAGGAATTGAGACTGTTTTTCCCCAGAAAGTATATATTCCTGCCTTCTAATGAATTATTATAAACGTAGCAACTTTCTTTAGAAATCATATAGTTAAAGATGATTTCTTGACAGAATATATTATTAAACTGTGGGGAACAGAAAACAATCTTAGAAACAAACTGTATTAGTATTTTGTCCATTTGAAGTCATATTCCATTAAAATAATTTGCTTACGTTAAGTTTAAAAACGTAATAATTGATAACAAATAATTGGTTTCTACCAGATGAAAATGTGAAACATATAGTCTGTTTAGCCTAGTTTTACATTAAAAGAATATGGTGCTAGAGCTTGGGCAGATTTATATAAAAAGAATATAAACTTAAAATGTCTTGACATCCCAAATGTATCAGCACAAAACGTAGAGAAGGCAGAGGGTGAGAATGCTAATGGGATTTAGATTAGTTAGCTATGGGAAAGAACCATCATTATCATCAATGGGATTAAGAAGAAGCAGTTTTAATTCAATAAACAGACCAGGGTTATGTGATACATACTATTGCTAGCCCTCTTTTACAGATGTGAGGTAAGGCTTAGAGTGGCAACATAAGCAGCATTATATAGTAGGTTGCCAAACCAGGATTTGAAGCCAGGTAGTCAAGTTCTCAGCCATATTTGTACTCAGAACTACTACACCACACTGCCTCCGGTCAATTAGCCTGAATTTAATTTAATTGTTCAGGTTGCTATCTAAAATAGTGCTCAACCTATAACTAATTCACACTGTGGTCAATTAGAATTAACCCTAAAATATTCTGTGTTAGAACTATACCCTCTATTTTTCAAAACAAATGGAAATCCATACAATTCCCACTGAAGTCCCATGTTTGTATAACAACATGATAGTTTGAAGTATTCTGACTCTAGAAAAAAGCAACTCCTTTCAGAGGCTTCAGGTAGACAGGAAAGGATTGCTTTAGTATTCATTATACGTTATTGTTTATTTTTCCCCACAAGATTCTCAATCAAAAGAAAGAAAATGCCTTTCTCTTCTTTAGTTTCTATACTTAAATTAGGTCTTAACCTGTCATTTTCAGGAAAATGCAGGTTTTTCTTTCTTCAAGTTACAAAAAAGACTTCAGAAAATTATCTTCCCAGGGTCCACAGGGTGAGTGATATTAGAGAAAAAAAAATCAAATGAGAGAAAAATTCAAAGGTGTGCAAGGGAACTTAAATGGATCTTGAAACTAACACTCAACATTTGTCATGAGAGGGCTACTTAGTACACCTAATTTCCTTCTCTCTTCCTTAGGCATTGTGGCAGAGGGATTTATGATGCTGCATTAACTGGAAGTACAAGGAAAATGTGGTAGAAGGGGATAAGGAACTCACTAATGTGAGGTGAAATCAAAATCGATCTCTAACAAGAGATTTCTTTACACATTAACTTCTCTAGGGTCACATCAAAGTTTTCCAGCCAGAGGCTCATGTATTTCCAGCAAGGGAAACCTGATGTGAATGACAAACAAGGAGTAAATGCAAAAGCTAGGTAATGCTAAACTACCAAATCTGATGAACTGGGAGATTTATTCTGTCAGCTATCCCTTATAGGTCACTTTTTTTTTTCCAACTAGAGAGCAAAGAAATTCAGAAATTGAGTGAAGTTTGAGTATTAGATGTCTTTTTCATTTTCCTCCCTAAGATAACCCAGAAAAACTGAAAGAAACATATGAAGTGAGTAGTTGCCCCGTAGGAGTCTTTGGAAAAGTAATTCAGACTCCGGATCATACATTCGTATCATGTTATATTGATGGGAACACACTTGATTAAGGCTTATGAGATGGATGATCTTTCTCAAGTACATTTATCTTCTAAAATGCTCAGTCTATTTATTTGTTTGCATCCTTTACTGCATATGTACAATAAACGTCATGTGCATTTGCTTAAAAATTAGGTCATGCTTCTGAGTAGCTGACCATTTCTTATGTAATTGGCAATTTTCTCTAGAAAAAGCACCTCTTAGAATTACATTACTACAAGAGGGTCTTGTAGTCAAGCCCTCATTTTACAGGTGAATAGACTGAGATTTAGAAACAATAAATTGTTTCATCAAGGCCACTGAAATGTTAATAAGACCAGAACCTGGTTCTTGCCTTTCATTCAAAACTTCTACTTACTTTGGTCTTTAACTCACTTTCTGTACACATTGACTCAGTATTGGCTTCAGAATGTATACCAATTTCCGGTTCACTTAATTCAGCAAGAATCTTTAAGCTGGAAACTATTTGCAAAGCACTGGACAGGCATTGTGGCACTAGCAGGAAGTGAGAGAAGAATACAAAAGTATTGTAATGATTATCTCTTCATGAACAGTTTCTGAATGGGGATACAATCATAGAAGAATAAAATGCCCCAAGAATAACACAATACATAAATCTGGAAACATAAAATAATGGAAGTCAAGAGAGAACACATGCATTTAGAATTTGTAAAGATTTGTAAGTATGAGAAGTACTCATGGATTGGTGGGTTTGATCAGAAAATTGGTTTCACTGAAATGAAAGATTATTAGAAAGACAAAGTTTGAAAAGTTTAGGTTTGAGCTAATAGTTAACAGGTAATAATTTTAGTGTAAGAATCTCTAATAGTATATTTGACAATAACTATAACAATGTTTTGAATAACTAATTCCATAATTATCTGTTTAAAATCTGTCTCCTCTGCTAGAATTCAAGCTCCCTGAGGGCAGGCCATATCTGGCTTGTTCTAAGCTGTCAACATTCCACAGATTGGAAGCATTAAATGGGAATTGGCAGTCTGAGAAAAGAGAAGTGATCAGCTGGAAGAAGTGTTGTATAATTTTATGGTAGAAATTTGAAAATTCTCAAGAAGTGAGTTTACTATTCAGGTTTTCCATCACCACAGTAGTTGACGCCTGGACTAGAGTTTTGACTGTGGGAAGTGGAAGGTAAGAATGGATCTAGTGGCAATTTGAAACAAGCTATATGATTTGTTGACAGATTTTGTTGTTAACTCCCAAGTTCGGATCTCTGAAAAGAGATATTATTGATAGAAAAGGAGAAATTAAAATAGAGATCGAGCATAAAGGAGAAATATAAAGTAGTAGCTAAACGTATTAGATCTGTGGTCAAAGGTAAGAGTTTCAACTCTAGATTTGTGTAATACTAGGATTAGCTGGGTTTTTGGCACATCAGAGACATTTAATAAATAGTGACTACTTAAAGTGATATTAAATCTAAACTTCATAATTGGGTTTTGGATTACTTTCACATTTCAATTTGGGATTGCTTACTTTCACATTTTTATACACATGAAAGGGTAGGGATTAAGAAAGTAGTTTGGAAACTATGAGTGTAGCAGTTATAGCTGAAAACATGTGAATGATGAGTGCTTCAGGAAATGGGGCCTGGGAAAAGGCCAAAATAGGAGAAAAGCTGAACAAAAGAAAGATAAGATAAAGGAGACAAAGAAATTGATAGAAATTCAAAGCAATGTCATATCGCAGACTATGGTGGAAAGGGGAATTTATAATGGGAGAAGTTTTATTAACAATGCCAACTACATATATGTATTGTATACTACTAACTAAAATAAATTGAGTGAGGTGAAATAAGTAATTTGAAGGTCTCCTTTGGAGATGTGTATTTCATAATCCTGTGGTATTGACGGCCTGTACTCCCCGCAGTTCTTCTTGCAATCTTCTACAAATAATCTTTTCTATTCAGAATTTAATTATTTCATGCTAGTTGTTGTTCTTAACAATAGGGAGACAATATAGCCAACCATTTGCTAAATTTTAGCTTGATGGGACATTTTAGCAGGGGGAAAGTGTTTTGTTGAAGAGAGGGCAGTGCTACAATGATAAACTGTCTGCCGATATAAACACTTTATGGTTTTATGACAGGTTTACAATTTACCAATACTATTTTCAATTCAATTCAATTTCAGTAGATGAGGATTTTAGAAAAAAAAAATGGCTGGCAAGAGAAATATATTGCATTTAATCTTTTCTGAGAACACAAAATATTCTACAGAAGCTATATATGTATACACATGTGTGATGTGAGTGCTTTTACAAGCAACGCATATAGGTTATAATGGATTTGGTCCAACAGACACTGAAAGCATTGCATTTCTTGGTATTTTTCCCAAGATAGACTTGACTGCACAAATAGTTTAGTTTCTAAAATTCCTAGATAAAAACTTTCAACTGATTACAGCTTGTGAGCCAAATATCTTTTTTTATTTTCTTCAAAATGAGAATAATCTTAGTTTATCCTTTAAAAAAAAATAACTAAAATTAGTGTTGACCCTCTTTGGTTCAAAACTAGTCCCTATTATCCAGATTCCGAACATAGCCAAAATGCAGAGCTTTGCAGATTACTTTATGGACTCAATACATGACCTTCAAAAAATTATTTTAAAGAGAAGCAACAGAGGATTTAATGGATTTAATCTAATTTATATGCAGGGTACCCAAAGTCATACAAAAATGAGATGTATATAGAGAAAAAAAAGAATAAAGTTGATCAGAACGATGACAGGCAGAAAAAAAGTATCTTAAAATTTACTCAAGCTCATTAGAATATGTAATTCATTTAACATACAAATTTACATACTAAAAATGGGGATTATATATTTAAATTGGATTCATAAAATCATTGAGAAATGACTTGAATTTTATTTCTGAAGAGTTTGTCTTTCAATGTCAACTATCAAAATTCATTTGAATCTGAACTTAATTCAAACAGACCTGTTTACTCAAAATCATAATCCACCAGATATTTCATTCTTGTCCGCGTCTGTACCCTTTAATTTTTGTTTTACCTAAACAAATGTATTTTTCCTCAATTTCATTATTTTGAGCCCTATAGCTTCCTCCAGGCTGTGGCAGATGCAGGCAGGCATCAGCAATGAAAGAGAATTTCTTTGTCTCCTTTAGCCCAGGCGAGGGGGAAAGCTCCAGGCTCCTCTTTGAAGTCTGATTAGAGTCTTTGGTGGCAACCACAGAAACTGTTCCTCATTGGGCCCAGACACAGACCCACACTGCAAGCACCTCAGCACCCACTCTGTCTTCTGTTCCTAATTCAATCTGAAATGAGTCCTCTTCTTTCCACTGCCACTGCCACTGCCACATGCCAAACCCCCAATATTTCTTGCCTGAATTTCTTCAACAATCTTATTATTGCCTCTTTTTCCTTATTCTTGCTCACTACAACTTCCCCAGCTCACCACTGGCAAAAATCTCATGAAATGTAATTCTGTTGAGAAGACATCCATGTCCTTTCAAATATATTCAACTCCCTAGCAAAGGAAGTACAGTCATACCAGGCTTGGCATATATCCCTCCACAAAATGACTCCCTATTGTCTGATTAGCTTCGTATTGAGGGTAACCAAATAATCTATTGCTCATACTGGAAGATACTGTTTTTAGAGAAAGAGGGTTACTGTTAATAATTATATAGGGAAAACAGGGCAAACCGGACATATGGTCACCTCCCTCTTTTGGTAGCTATCCTAAACTCAATAGTTTTTCAGTCACAGGCTTTGCAAATTAGGATCCATCTTTCCCATTTTTTGAGCTTTTAAATCCACTATTCCTACTGCCTAGCAAAGAAAATAAAATCTAAACATTTATTAAATGAAATAAACCCTTCATCACCTGTCTTGCAGTCTCCTGATACCCCATTCTATGGAGGTAACAAGATTGGATAGTTCTGAATTTATTATTGTTAACTGTCGTTTAAGTCGTATGCATATTTCTTGAATTATCACTTTTAGATTTTATCTGTTGACTATTCACATTAAATGTTAAGTGATTTAGTGTGCTTGTACAATTTCCTTCTTTTTTGCCCCACCTCACACCACCTTCCCCTTTTTGTAAGTTACACTACTATTTCTACTTTAACAAAGTTTATAATGATATTATTCAGTTCAGTAGCTAATTTAATCTGTGTTTTGTTTATAGGTTCCATCTAAAAATATAAAGCTGATACAAAAACCAATTATTATATTATGGCTATTGACTATTATTCTCTTTTATATTGATTTATCTGAGTAGTAAGATTGAACCCAACAGAGAAAAAATAACCATTAAACCTTGCCTTGTGAAGGGTAATTAGACATTAGAATCCAATATATCCTTTGACATTTCCTTTTTAAATTTCTCAGTTTCTTCTAGGTCATATATGATTGCCACTATTTCTCACCTTCTATCAGTTAAATGTCTTTTATTTTATTAGACTATGCCATAAATAAGATATGTAGACACCAGATTTTCTGAGCCATTTACATTTTTAGCCTCACATTGATTGATAGTTTGGCTGGCTATAGAATTACAAGTTTAAAATACTTTTCCTTTGGGGGATGCAAGAGTAGTTCAGTGGTAGAATTCTCACCTGCCATGGGAGACCTGGGTTCGATTCCCAGCCCATGCACTTCCCAAAAAACAAACAAACAAAAATTCAACAAATGGTGCTTCAGTAAAGGGATACTCACATGGAAAAATAATAAAATGTGACCCCACCATACAGCATACAAAAATTTAAAAAAAAAACAACTTTTCCTTTAGAAAATCTTTGCTTGTTACTGTTTATTACCCAGGAAGGCAGATGCAGTCTGATGTATATCTGATTTTCATTGGTTGTAGGTTCCCTTTATTTCCTCTAAAACTTTTAGACTTTTCTACTGATTGCTAAAATTTTACTGTGTCCCTTTCAATCTTTTTTTTCTTTGCATGCTGTATGGTGGGAGTCTCATTTCATTCTTTTTTTTTCCATATGAGTATCTCCTTATTACAGCACCATTTGTTGAATTTTTGTTTCGTTTTTTTCCATTTTTTTCTTTGCTTGCTTGTTTTGGGAAGTACATGTGCCAGTGTTCTAGTTTACTAGCTACCAGAATGCAATATACCAGAAATGGAATGGCTTTCAAATAGGGGAATTTAATAAGTTGCTAGTTTACAGTTCTAAGGCTGAGAAAATGTCCCAATTAAAACAAGTCTATAGAAATGTCCAATCTAAGGGAATGACACCTTGGTTCAAGAAGGCCGATGAAGTTCAGGGTTTCTCTTTCACGTGAGAAGGCACATGGCAAAAAGTCAGGGTTTTGCTCTCAGCTGGAAGGGCACATGGTGAACACGGTGTCATCTGTTAGCTTTCTTTCTTGGCTTCCTGTTTCATGAAGCTCCCTGGGAGGCGTTTTCCTTCTTCATCTCCAGAGGTCGCTGGCTGGTGAACTCTCTGCTTCTTGTGGCCATGTCATTCTCTGCTCTCTCTGAATCTCCAGCTTTCTTCAAAATGTTTCCTCTTTTATAGAGGAAAACTATATCAAGACCCATATATACAGTAAATCCAGTAATTATATTCAGTAAACTAATATCCAGTAAACTATATCCAGTAAACAAATCAAGACCCACCCAAATGGATGGAGACACACCTCTACCTAATCCAGTTTAACCACCACTCTTGATTAAATCACATCTCCAGGGAGATGATCTGATTACAGTTTCAAACATACAATACTTATTAGGGATTAGAAGAAATGGCTGCCTTTACCAAATGGGATTAGAATTAAAGCATGGCTTTTCTAGGGTACATACATCCTTTCAAACTATCACAGCTGGGAATCGAAACCGCATGGCAGGCAAGAATTGCACCACTGAAATACTGTCTTTCTTAGGTTTTTAAAACTTTTCTTCTGTTATTTTTCTTAGATTATTTCCTCCCTCCAGAGTACTTACTTCTTCTTCTGAAATGTTTATAAGGTAGATGTTAGAACCCTGTTCTATTTTCAGTATCTCTTAACTTTTCTTCATATTTTCCTTTTCTCATTTTTCTCTGTTTCTACTTTTTGTTCTACCCTCCAGATCTCCTGCCTGGCTTTTAGCTCTAGCAATTACATTTTTAAGTCTATCCAATTTAATGTTTCATTTTGACATAATTTAATTTTCCAGGATCATTTTCTTATTCTCTGATCTTACCTGTGGCAGCTTGTACATGTATGTATGCATACAATATTGTTGATTCCCTCTTATAAAATTCTGATTTTTAAAAATTGCCTTCTTTTCTTAAATTAGTTTTGGTTTTTTTTTTGTCAGTTATTCTGCTTGATATATAGTCCTTCTTGATTCTTTATCATGTTACTTGTTTTCCTCAGTCATTGTGTGGTCTTCAACTGTTGATGTGTAATTATGATTGAAGGGCCAAGCTGATGGATATGAAAACTACTGATCTGGTCCCTTTCCCTTGGCTGGGAGTGCTGACTGAGGCACTGTGTAATTAGGTTGTGTTCTGCCTGACCAGCTTCTCTTTAGGCTTCATGGATGTGAGGCAAGCAAACAAACTGAAGACCTTCCTAGAAGCAATTTGTCCTAGGAGTTGAGAAATTTATCGATTTTCTCCTGGATAGAGCTATATTTCCTATTACTATTACAATGTTTGCAATAAACAAATTCTGCTCTATCTGTGTCTCATACCCATGCTAGGAGCACTCTACCATCAGATGACTCCCATTCTTTACAGTAGAGTTCTGGAGATTTTATCTGCTCTCTCTCTACACGGTCACTCAAATGCCTGCTTCAGCCACCATTGTTGATTCTGGATTTGGAGATTATTTGGGACTGGCTGGGTAAGAACCACTCATGCCTCTTGGGCTATGCTTTTCTTCTTTACATTTTTCCAGTAATCAAACCTGTTTTTTTATTTTTTTCAAGATTTTCTCAAATTGTTTTATTTAATATTGGCTCTGGTACTGGAATATCCTTTCCCTCCCTCCCTCTATTCTTTTCTTTCTCTCTTTCTTTCTTTTTTACCTTTTCATTTTATTCATTTAAGTGGTACCCTAGAGGGAGGGGGTCTACATGTTGTGCCAGCCCATATCTTGAGCCAGGAATCAGACTAAGGTTCTTTCTTTTTTTTTTAAGATTTATTTTAATGACTCAATAAATGGCCTTTTCATATATTTTAAAGAGCCTGGAATTTATATTAATATTTAATAATATTTGAAAAATATTTTCTGTTCTTGGGGGTGGAATTAACCCACATTATACTGAATTCAGAAATACTTCAAAAACATTTCTCAACATAAAAATGTGTATATGGCTACAGCCGAAAGGAACTATTTGCTCACAATCTGCTCTTCCTGGCACCCTGCGTGCTCTGTGAGATATAAGCACCTACTAAATCATGGAAAATGCAATTTGAAGTTACAATAAGTAAATTAGTCACTGCATTCTGTACTATCAACAGTCTGGATGTCATTAAGGTTCTGTCTATATAGAAAAATTTAAGCCTATTTATATGACAATCCCCAACATTTTGAAATAAACAAAGTCATAGTCTCTAGGACGCCAAAGATACTCACGCTTAGTCTTGATCAAATCTAGTACCCCAGCATTGTTCAATCATATTAAGAAATTTAAAACTTTTTGGTCATATGTGCTAGTTCTAGGACAAAATTCTTAGGGTGGCTAATTGGCTAATCAATTAAACTATAGTAAATTGGGCAAAGAAAATGCAAACGTTTTATAAATCAAAATTTAATTTAAAAAAATTAAAAGATCACAATCTGACTAATAACCAAATATTTAAATTAAGAAGCCTTTGGCTCCATAGCTCCCTCAGAGTCCAAAAAGGCAGGATCATGGAATGAAAGCGTATAGCAAGATTCATTGAACAAATATTTCTTCATGCCATCAAATAAAATGAGCATTCCTACAAAAGAATTACCCTAAGCATGTAAATCAGTAATTTTATGCAGCAATAGTATGCAGCATGATCAGAAAAAAAATAAACCTGGCTAAAGCAGCATTCCCTAGGAGAGCAACTTAGCAGGATAGCTTGCACAGTGCCCCAGAGTCTCCGTATTTCATTTTTGCCTGTACATCTTTGAAAGCATGCCATTTTGTCCAAATGCATAAATGTGATCAAATAAACATGTTTTTTTGTCCTGATTTTTCCTCCATTTTTATTTGGCTTTCTCTTTCCAGACTTGTTTGCAACAGTCTGATGTGATTGCTCTTGCCTAGATGCAATCCATCATAACACTTGAAATAGTTCTATAACTTGGGACTCCACGAAGACTTCAAAAAGATCAGCTTCAAATGACTGAAAGCTGACAAGGAATGAAAATGTTATATAGGTCACCAACAGCCCAATATAGTTATATTATACAATAACAAGCACACAGCTCTGATAATCATTTCCTTTCTAAGGAAACAGAGGAATTACATGGCCTGAACTGGCAGGAGAACTACCTTTCATCTATCTCTTCCATAAATCTCATCTGCCATTTTCCAAGTTTATACTGACACTCTTAACCCAGATTTCTCAAGGCTATTCTTTTCTCATTTAGACTATTTCTTGAGGCAGGAATTTTATTACTGATTTTAGAACTAACCCTTATAACTCTTGTTAAACTTATTCACATTTCAAATTTTAAAATAAAGATTTCAGCAAACATTGCATTCTTCTGGTATTTTCTGCTAAATGTATAACGGCAAGTACATATTGCCTCAAAAATGCTCTCTTCTCTGTCTCTCTCTCCCTCCTCTCTCACTCTTTAACCATTGTTAAACTCTTTAACTATTGTGACATACCTGACCAATACTTCCAAACAAGCTTCTATGTTTGGGGAAAAAAAATACTTCTAATTAAGAAGCTACATAGACCTAATCTAAATGACTGGGGAAGTTTAGACATATATCTACTTAATCAGATATTTGATACTTCCACTCAATTCATCAGGTTGTATTCAGGTATTAGACAAATATTTTTGAGAGCCTTTTCCAGGCCTAATATTATATTAGGTGCTGAGGATCTAATGATGAACAAAACCAAATAAGGTCCCTACACTCATGGATTACAGCCTAATGCTAATAATAGCCAACATTTATTCATTTTAATATGTGCTACGTGCTTTTCAAGACTTATACTGTGGGGGTGCCGGGTGGTTCAGTGGTAGAATGCTTGCCTTCCATGCAGGAGACCCAGGTGTGATTCCCAGACCATGTACCTCCCCACCTCCCCCAAAAAGAAAGACTTATACCTGAAACTCTCAACAAAACACTATGAGGTAGAAACACTCATTCATTGCGAGTGGCAATGTAAAATGATGCAGCCTCTGTGAAAGACAGTTTGGCAGTTTCTCAGTTTGACTAAGTATGGAATTAGCACATGACCTAATATTCCGTTGCTAGGTATATACCCAAAAGAATTGAAAGCAGGGACTCAGATATTTTCACACTGATGTTCATAGTGGCATTATTCACAACTGTCAAAAGATGGAAGCAATCAAAATGTGCATTAACTGATGAATGGATAAATAAAATATGCTACATATAAACGATGGAATATCATTCAGCCATAAAAAAGAACGAAGTCCTGGTACATGTGATAACATGGATGAAACCTGAAGACATCATGTTGCTTGAAATAAGCCAGACAAAAAAGGACAATATTGTATAATCTTACTAATATGATATAGTGTGAATAAGCAAAATCATAGAGTCAGAATCTAGACTACAGGTTACCGGGGGTTGGGGTAGGAATAGGGATTGGAAAGGTAAGGTTTACCATGTACAGGGTTCCTATCAGGAATGATAGATGGTGGTGAAGGTAGTATACCATTATGAATGTAGTTAACAGCACTGAAATACATATCTGAACGTGATTAAAAGGGGAAAAGTTAGATTGTATATAAGGTAACAATAAAAATTCACAAAGTATGGAGCTACTCTACAAGAACAGTGAACTCTAAGTTAAACCATGTACTATAGCTAACAGTAAAATTATAAAAATATTTTATCGTCAATTATAGCAAATGTTCCAACAAATGTCAGGTGTTATTAATAGGTCGATATATGGGAATCCTGTATTTTATGCATGATGTTTGGTAAATCCTCAATTTTACTAGTACAGAAAAAAAAAACACTATGGAATACCTATTAGTACAAAATCACATCATAAGGAAACAAAAGGAATTTTTTCAAAAAGGTAATGTACCTTTCTGAAATGGAGTTGTCTACCTTTTCCCAGAAGATATGAGCTCAAGCTTGCTCTAGTTTGAAAATGGGACAGAGAAGCTAGTTTAGCCAAGCTCGGGTTTGAACCCAAGTCCTTGCCATCCAGAGCTGTGCCCCTCTTTACTCCCCTAGTCCACTGCCCACCTAGTCCAATGCCCTTTTGCCTTTTCAATAGATAAACAGAAACACATCTGGGCAGTCGCACCAACTTTTTCTTGTCTTAGTGTATTTTAGATAGTGCTAAGTTCAGCTACTATAATTATTTTCTCCAATACTAACTATTTAGTAGCTTTATTTTAGAATAGGATAACATTTTGAAAAGAAATATACATAACCAGTCATTTAAATGAGAAAATGTTTTCTTCTTGGGAAAAAGAAGTTATGATAAACACAATAAGATATAAATATAATATTCCCATTATGCCATGGTCTAATTTTAAGCATAACTATTTATAATATTTTCATTATTGTACAAGGTACTGCACTCTCTCATTCAATAGGCATTTATTGAAAATGTACTATATGAAGGGCTCTTTGTTTAGAACATTTTCATTCAGATATACATCAGATTCCAGGATGCCCAGATAGATCTCACATCATTCTTCCAGAAAAAGTGAAGGAGGAAGGGCTGGATTGGGACAAAAAACTGTTTTTTGACATTTGTTAGTTTATTTTCTTTTCAATTTTGAAAGCATTTTATTTTGTTTCCATTCAACGCTCAGGTTGAAGTACTGTGCTCCTTGGAGCTTGACAATGTCATAACCCTTGTCTGATTATCTGGATTTTATGAGCCCAATTAAAGATGTTAAAATACCTACTTAAGAGATTTCTGCCATCTTAGTAGCCCCTAACCATCCCTCGATATTCTTTTCCTGACCATTAATTATATTCCATTTTTTATCTTTATCTCAATTTTGAGAGGTTGTACTAGACTATAGCTGTGCTTCAGTGTGTCCACCCTTCTTTCACACTACTTTTCTAGAAAGTGTAGAAAAAGTGTAGAAAAAGTACAGTTACACCATAATTTAATAGAAGAGTAGGTACAGAAAAATAAAAGACTCATTAAAATCTATTGGAAAGGGTGGGCCACAGTGGCTCAGCAGGCAAGAATGCTTGCCTGCCATGCCAGAAGACCCGGGTTCGATTCCCAGTGCCTGCCCATGTTAAAAAAAAAAAATCAATTGGAAAAACACGATTAATCTTGATTTTGGAAACTGAAAACAAGAATAATATGGGGAAATTAAATGTTTTATCATTGAAGGAAGACACACTTCAGAGACCTGTCTTCATGATTTTGCTTCGTGTCCCTTTCTAACTTGATTTCATCTGGAAATTTTCTAAAACAACTTTCTAAATTATTCAACTAATTCCACTTTTTATTCCTACTTCTCTAGTAATTTCAGAGACACCTGTATGATTAGAAGAGTTTTCTTCTATAGATATTATTCTAAGAAGGCATACCTAAATGCAGATAAGAAATTCTGTTCTGCTACTGTCTTCCATGTTTTAAATTCTATCACTAAAGTAGAGTTACAGGGTGCATAGTTCTCTTCTTTCTCTGCATTCTCATCTCAGCTCCGATCCCTATCATCATCCCCTGCCTTTGAGCCTGGCTCTTTGTTGGCATTTAGCAGGTGTCTAGCAGACATGGGCCTGGAGCCAGATGAAGTCTTATAAGGAAGGATCAGGAAGGCAGACTGACATGGGCTCAACAATAAGCACAATGCCAGACATAGAGTAGGTCGCTCTCAATAGGGATCTGCTGAATTAATGGATGTGCATGCTCCTTAACTGCTGCAAAGGCTTCAAGGTGATGACACAGGGCTAATTGACTGAGAATTACAAATGAGAATTGAGGACTGAAGAGCTCCTTGGTCCCTGAAATCAATAAAATGTATTTAAAGCCTTCTCTTAGAGATAGAGGCATTTTATTTATTTTAATATTCTTGTAAGTCATTTCAGCATTGGAAGAAAAGCAATGACATTCTCGGGCATTTTGCACATTGCTTTGAATAATAAAAGGAGTTTAGACAGAGAATCCAGATAGAAAATTTTAAAGTGAAGTTTTAGAATTACACATAATTTTATTAGTAAAGTACCTCAGTGGCAAAGTCACAGCTAGTTATAATATGATAGAGCTTATTGTAGAGCTGGCCTAAATTAAGCAACTCTAAGACTAGCTAAATGATTTGAGGGCTCTACATTGTTTTGAAAATTCCTAGAGTTACAGTTTCTTATTGGTTTCTTCAGTCATTTTCACAATGAATTATACAATTAATACAAAATAAATTCCCATTAAAATATTTTATAATTGGTCTTAAAATGTGTTTCTTTGACCTAATTTAGATTCCACAATAGTCAAAAAACAAAAAGAAAGTTTGTCTAGCTACATTCAGTCATATTTATAGGAACAGATACAGCCACTGTCATAAATATATACAAAATAGTCATTTTTCTCTAACTCATAAAATTATTATACATGTTTGAATTTCTATGATGATGCCCAATAATTTGATGTAGGACCATTATTTTATTTTTTGAAAATGAAGGCAATGACTTATCTAAATGGAAAAACATCTTATTAGCATGTTAATATGCTTCTTTCCTACTCTTGGAAGTCATTATATGAAAAGTAAGAGTAGACAAAATTTATAAAGTGTAAAGGTCGAGAAAGAAAAAGGAAAGGATGTTATATGTCAGAGCTCAGCAGATGTTGTATGGTTCAAATATTTATTATCTACCAGAAAGTAGAAGAAGCTATTTATCATTGTCTTCTCCAGATAAAATAGTATATAAAAACAGGTTCAAATGAAGCCTTTCAGAGGTTTTATAGGTTCAAATACAAATACAAGCACTGCTTACGCTGATGTTATGAGTAATTCATATAATGTAGAGGTTTACAAACCCTGAAAAACATTATTTTGCCCTGACTAGTCAAATCACCCATACCAAAACAGGATCCCTAGGATTTGAGCCTTATTTTCCACTTATATGCTTTTTTCCTAAGTTAAATTTATGAGTTTGATCTTAATATAGTCCCTTCTGCATATGTCAAAACTTATTTTCTGATTCTTAGGTTAAAGCCCCCAAAACTATCTTACATTGCTCTCCTGCCATGTACTCATTCCTACATAAATATTCATGCACTTCCACCAGGTCAGACAAGCATGAAAGGTCATGGGTCTGGATCCCCATGGCAAGTTTGCTAGATTTGGCAGCATGTTTCCTAAAGTATATTTTTTGTCTGAGCACGGTCGAAGGCCACATTGATCTTGTAGGGGTTGAATGCTTATGTCAATGAGCTCTCCATTCCCCTGCTGCAAGTTTTTTTTTTTTTTTCTCTAAACTAGCTAAGATGTCAAGAGTCATGCAGAGTCTCACTTGGAATGCTCTGATCTACAGAATATAATCGACTCCAGGATGTCTGATTTCTACACAACTTCTCATGCTGGAGGATGGAACTATTTTTAAGCACTTACTTGTACTTGGAAAGAATATGTCCTCATCTAAGCAATAGGGTTGAAAAGCTAGCCATTTCAAAGAGATGGCTTTTTCCTCTGTTTTGCAAGCTAGCTTGTTTGCATCCTACCACCCAAACCTTAAATTCAGAGAAACCTTCACTTCTCTTCTTTCCCGGACAGAGAACTATATATATCTAGTTCAGTAATTATCCCATTCACATACAGATATTCTTCAGAATCAGTGTTTTATGTGGAAAGGTCAATGGGGCATGAATAGTGGCAAGGAAAATTATAGTGCCTCTTCTTATTTTGGAAGATAAAGTTGATCTTTACCTTCTAAATAATTATTATTTCTTTTATGTAACAGGCCATTAGTATCCTCTTTAATTCCTCACCAGCATCCTCCACATATGGAAAAGTAAGGTGGTTTAGATTGAATGAAACCATTTCAACTTTGCCTTGTTGATGTTGTTTTACTGTACACCATTTTCTATGACTAAAATCATCATAATTATCAAGAGATGGCATTTCCCAGAATCACATTAGAACCAGAAAGGGAGGCATTTTGTTGTTCTCCGTGACAGCTCACCATGTGAATCACCCCTGTCCTCCCTCCCTCCCTCTTATAATTAACAATTGGAAAAGAGTAGTTATGTTAAGATATAACAAAGCTGGGAAGAAGGACCCATAAAGTGATGTGAGCTTGGTCAATCTTCAATCTTCTCAAGGAGGAAACATGAAAGCATTTTTCATGGAAAATAAGCCTCAGTCAAAGCATATTCAAGGTAAAGTGACCTTAAGGAAGGTATATATATATATATATTCATCATAGACTGAAGCATCTTGAGAGAATATAAATGAGCCAAAAGGAAAGGAGGAAAGGAGGGAAAGCATCCTAAAGGAAAAACTTAAATCCAGGAAAAGTGTCGGCAAATACATTTCTTGCCACTTACCTTTTCTGCTGACTGGGCTGTACCAAAAAAGATGGGAATGAAAGCTAACCAAATGATGCAGGTAGTATACATAGTAAATCCAATAGGTTTGGCTTCATTGAAAGTCTCTGGAACACCTCTCGTTTTAATGGCATAAACAGTACAAGTGACCATCAAGAGGATACTGTATCCAAGTGAACAAATGAGTGAGAGGTCAGAAATGTCACACTTGAGCACTCCCCGGGCGTTCTCTGGATCTAGTGTCCGCTGTTCTCCGTAGTCAATAATGATGTGGGGGGGATCCACAACAAACCAGACAAACACTCCAAGAAGCTGTATGGAGATGAGGCTGAAGGTGATCACCAGCTGGGATGCTGGACTAATAAACTTGGGTGCTGTGACAGATTTCTTCCCCTGCTCAAATATTCGGTGGATTCGGTTTGTTTTGGTAAGAAGGGCTGCATAGCTGAAACACATGCCAAGTCCTAGGAAGATCCGCCGGAAGGAGCATATGATTGTATCTGGTGCTGCAATCATTAAAAAGGTGATGGAATAACAGAGAAAAATCCCTGTTAGAAGCACGTAACTAAGTTCACGCCCTGAAGCCCTCACGATAGGTGTGTCATTATAGCGGACAAAGGTGACAATCACAAAGGTGGTGGCAATGATGCCCAACATCGCAATGAACACGGGGACCACGGCCCAGGGAGAATGCCACTCCAACTTGATGATGGGGATAAGCTGGCAGCCTGTGCGGTTGATGTTTGGTCTCTGATCCAAAGGGCAAAGTTCGCAGGAGAGCTCATCCACCTGGTAATTGTAACCTTCACAGCGTTCACAGTGCCAGCAGCAAGGGACCCCCTTCACTGTTTTCTTCCTCTCCCCAGGCTTACAGGGCAGGCTGCAGACAGACGCGGGGTGAGTGTGTTCTCTATTAGCCCACTGCATGTCTTCCACCTGCAGGTATAAAAAATTAATGAGCCTTCCATTTTTCCCCCATTTATAAATATCCTAATCCTAGCCACAGGTTTGCAATAAATCAACAACGCTGACACTACAAATACAGTTTACCATAATAAGAGCTCAGTGTGTTTCCCTGGTATTGACTTTCCAAACGTGTTAAATGATTGGGTCCAGTAAATCATTCACGTCATCCACGCGATGCACGCCATTATTTTCCATTTACTTCCTCAGTGTTGATCAGGCTGACGTTTGGAGAAAGATTTATCAGCCCAAATGGTTTCAAAACTCCAAAAAAAAGCTACATTGAAAATATTTTAGAGCTAATCATGAGTATAAATAGCCCAAAGCCTGAAATACTGAATTAGGATATAGGTGATACAAGCTTTCCCACCATACTTGAAGAAATACAAACCACAGGGGTCAATTTTGAAAGGACATGGCAAAATGAGCCATTTTAACCACTGACTCTTCTCATGTGCTCATGGAGATAACTATATTACTATTTTTGGTCCTGTGTTTACACTTGAAATACTCTTTTTTTTTTTTTTTTTGGTCTTTCATTTCCAAATTTTGAAAAGACAATGGTGAATGAGAGAGCCTGAGGATAATGTTCTCCCTTAAACAAAAGCAGCCCTATAGGTGCTTTAAAGCAAGTCATTTAAATAGGTACAAATGAGAAACTCTCCCCTAAGGGGAGTATAAGGTTAAATTCTCCTTACTCTCCTGGGTTAAATCACTGAATACATCTACTAAAATGAGCATGTTAATAGAAGTGAATAGTATCAATCTTTGACATCTTACCTCAAATTTGTTTACCTTCTTAAATATACAGAAATTTTAACAGAACTCCAACAGGATGAAACTAGAAATTATGGGTGATAAAAGATCACTTATTATGAAAAGTACCTACTGTAAAAGGTAAGTTCCATGAAGGTAGTGATGTGATCAGAGACTAGGACATAGTTTGCCCTCAATAAAGAAGGAAGGATAAAAGAGAAGGGCACCCAAAGGAACTTTGAGAAACAGGGGCCTACTTGAAAGAACTGATACCTGGAAATGAAGGATTTCTCAAAAAGGCATGGAAAAGGGAGTTGACGGGATGCGTGATAAAATAAAAGCTTATAATCCTTAGACCAGCTTTACTAGTAGTCTGAAAGAATTACTCTACTCTGCGGAAGTCATCCTCCAAGTTCATTCCCCATATCCTCATCAGGAGTTCATGAGCTCCCGTAGTCCTGTCTCACACTGAAGAGGGCTGACCAATGTAAACAGTAAGATACCCTGGAAATAACGGCATTTGATTAGGTCACAAAGGAATTTGGCTTCTATCTGGCCCTCTCTTGAATTGCTCATACAAGAGGAAGCAGCCACAATGATGTGAAAAACTCTCCAACTGCCCTGTGGCAAGGCAGTCAAACCTCCTGCCAACAACAAGGACCAGCCTGCCAGGCGTGGGAAGGAATGGCCTGAAAATGGACCAGTCGGCTCTGTGGAGCCTTCAGAGCTCTGCAGCCTGGCTGATGTCTTGACTGTGACTTCATGTGAGACCCTGAGCCAGAGCCACCCAGTGAGCTGATCCCTGATTTTTGAACCACAGAAGAAGCTACATGAGATAATAAATGTTTATTGTTTTAAGCTGCCCAGTTTTGGAGTTATGTGGCAACAGAAAATGAATACAGCTCAAAAAAGCTTACCCACTCCATTGCCCCCAGCAGTCTAGCATCAATGCAATAATCTGTTGAGAAGGCACACCCAGTGAACACTTCTATAAATCAACAAAATGCTCAAAAGTGTGCAGAATCTGTGATGTCCCAGCATCACTTTTTAAGTCACCTCCTCTTTGAGAACCTAGTGGCTGAGACTGTTGTCATGAATGGATCTATTTCTTAAAGTCAGTGCCCATTTCTTGAAAATGGGGTGAATAGCTGAGAGCAGAGACTTATAGTCCACAAACTCAGTAGTTAGATACAGCTGTCTAATCTCTCCAAGAGAGTAGGAAATTCACGTGTCTTTAATTTCAAACATCTTCCCTTGAGAATAAAGATGTGGGGCATTTTGTGTGTCATGGGGCATTTGGAACTATTAGATCTATCCCATCTGTTTACCACAAAGGAAAAGCAATCTTTCATAAACCTGCTAATTTTCTAGCAGGTTTTAATGATTTAGAAAGGTTATTTTATTTACTATTAGGATTCTACTAGGAATGCAAAGAAATGTCAAACTGGAAGCACAGAGTGGCTTATCTGAAAAATATCAAGAAAAAATGAAATGCTCCACTGAGTGGCTAAAGTATTGATTTTATACCCTAATGGGCTCTCATAAGACAATGAAATATATTTGGTGAAGGTTACATTTCAAAGCTAATTATTGTAAAACCAAAACTGAATTTTGTTTGGGGCTTCTGTAGACTTATAATATTCTTGCCAAAAAAAAATAAAAGGCTACAAAATAATCTCAAAAATATTAAATTTCAGGATTGGTAGAGACCTTAAAGTTCACCATGCCTAACCACATCTGAAGTTTACATTTTGAATTCTCTTTATTTTACAGAAAGAAGTAAATTTGTTAACAAAGAAATATGCATATACTAAGTAGGCATCATTACTAAATAAGCCAAACATTCATCAAAATAAACCCAATATGAAATTTTCCTCTATAAGTTTTCTGTGCACTGAAACTAGGAAAAAACCTTCTTTATAAATGAAAAAAGTAATGATTATGGAAAAATAATACACATCTTATAGTTGTGAACTGTCTTTACATTAAAACAAACAATATATTCAAGCAATAAGTGTGGCATTTTTAATGTAATGAAGAAAACTTTAAGTATGTTTTAATAAACATATTAATGATTATCCCAATAAATATACATGACTTCATAATTTTCACCATGAAGTCTATTTATGTATAATTATATTACATATTCTGTCATAGTTGAAATCTGGGAACGACCAATATCCATCACAAAGAAGCACAAATGAATGTTTGAAGCAGGATTTTGTAAATACATTAATATTTGAAGATAATGATCTCATATGTTGCTAAACGACAATTGAAAACAACACTGATTGAGCATAAATGAAACTGCCTAATTTTCAAAGCTATGTTTCAAAGGATAAAAAAAGATCATTCAATCCTTTTGTATTGCTATCTTAACAAATTATTCCACCTTTCATAATAATAGTATTAAGAAAAACCTTATCCATGCATTTTTCAATTTTGTCTGCCTTGCCCTTGCTATCATTCTGATATTAGAACTTTTCCTATTAGAAATACATAATCTAACAAATGGATGATAGTGAGAGACAGACTTCGGAGGGACAGAAAAATACAGCCCATTCTTGTCGTGAAAACGTTCACCAACTGTGATTCATTTGGTAGGTTCCAATTCAGTGCACTTTATGAAATGTGAGGCTTCAACTGGTTTCTGCTGTCAGGATACTGATATTATTGCAAACAAATATACCAAGAAACACTAAACCAAAATGTTCTGGGTAAGCATGCTTGCGTTTTTAATCTTCACTTTGCCAGAACAGTCAATCTACAGTAATGTTTAATAAACTCTTAAATAGAACATTTTATAGAATAATTTTCCACCTTGTAATTTTAATAACTCCTGAAAAAGGACTATAAGAGTATTTCACAATTAAAGGCCCCACTATATTTAATCATTTCTAGTATTCATTATAAATTTCTCACTCAATATAATACCTCTATTACAGTGATTATCCCAGATATTAACTGATACTGTATTAATATGATTACCATACATGTGGGAAAATTTTAAATGTAGTAATTACTGATAACTGATACCTAATCATACTATTCTTAATTAGATCTTTTCATCTTATTCTATAAATAAGAACAATATTAATATTCATTTTGATTACTAGTTCACCATCCCATTATTCAAAACCCAAATCTCCATCTGGCTTATTTCACATCAGGTTGCCTACGAAGACATTTCCAGTGCCATTAGAGATTTTTAAAAACTTTCATTTACTAATTTCTGTTTAATTAATAGGCTTAGAAAGTGTTTTCAATATGCATGGGGAATTAAGATAAAAAAGTTTGGAATCATATTTTGTTTATCATAGTGATTCTCATGTGAATGAGTACATGTTGCACAGTTGACTTGATAATGCAACTCAGGATAAGTTTTGTGACATCTATGTATATATCACAGTGTATGTATATACATCACATGCTGGATATATGGACTTTCATGCTTCCTTTAATATTCATCTGTCTTTAAATAAGACAAAGTTTTCCTCTTTTTCAAAGTGGCAGCTTTAGTGTCCTTTGGAAATCTGATGTGTTAGAGGAGCCATAGCTTGAACCTCTGGCTTTATGTGATGCTGCAGACCTACATAATCTTTAAAAGTTTAAAGAATTCTTATATTTTAAAAGATTATTTAAAGTGAATTTTTTAAAAATCCATTAACGTTAGCATCAGAAAGCACAGAATACTTGAGAATAGGTCTAACAAAAGGAGTACATGATTTGTTCACTAGAAACTATGAGACATTATGGAAAAAAATTAAAGGTATAAATAAAATACATCCCATGTTCATCAATCAGAAAACTAGCATCAATAAGACAGTAATATCCCCCCAAATGATCTACAGATTAAACACAATCTCTACCAAAATCCTAGCTGGATTTTGCAGAAATGGACAAGTTGATCTTAAAATTCATAGGGTAAAGCAAAGGACCTTCAATAGCCACAACAATCTTGAAATAGAAGAACAAGGTTGGAGGACTCATACTGCCTCATTTCAAAAGTTACTACAAAACTATAGTAATCAAGGAAGTCTGATACTGACATAAATTAGACAGATCAATGGGATAGAATTAAGAATACAAATATAAACCCTTCATTTATGGTCAATTGATCTTGGACAAGGGTGCCAAAACAATTCAATGGAGAAAGAACAATCTTTCAACAAATGGTTCTGGGACAAAAGAATGAAATTGAAACCCTGCCTCACACCCCATACAAAAATTAACTCAAAAAGTAACAAAGGCCTAAATATAAGAGCTAAAATTATAAAGCTCTCAGAAGGAAACCCCATACAGAAATTAACTCAAAAAGTAACAAAGGCCTAAATATAAGAGCTAAAATTATAAAGCTCTCAGAAGGAAACATAGAGGTAAATCTGTATGACTTAAGACTTGGCAATAGATTCTTACATATGACACTAAAAGCCCACAGATCAAAAGAAAAGAGTAGCTAAATTGGCCTACAACAAAATTAAAAACTTTCAAGAAAGTGATAATACAACTCATAGATGGGAGCAATTTTTTGCAAATCATCTATCTTTAAGAGACTTGTATTTAGATATTTAAATAACGCTCACAACTCAACAATAGAAAGACAAGTAATCCAGTTCAAAATGAGCAAATAATCTGAAAAGACATCCTCCTATGATGAGATACAAATTGCCTAAAAGCACATAAAAAAGTACTTGACACCTTCAGTCACCTGGGAAACACAAATAAAAATGATAATGAGGTACAAACTTCATATTAGTAGGATGGCTATAATTAAAAAAGTCAGATAATAACAAGTATTAGGATATGGAGAAATTAGAATTCTCATACATTGCCAGTGGGAATGTAAAATAGTATACAACCTCTTTGGGAAACTGTTTGACTATCTCTCAAAAAGTGAAATATACAATTGCCATGTAATTTGGCAATTCCAGTCCTAGATATATACCCAAAAGAACTGAAAACAAGTGTTTACCCAAAAACATGTACATGAATGTTTATAGCAACATTTTTCATAATAGCCCCAAAGCAGAAACATCCATTAACTGATAAATGGATAAACGGATAAATATTGTATATCCATACAATAGAATATTATTTGGTAATGAAAAGGAATAAAGTACTGATACATACGACAATATAGATGACTCTTGAAAACATTATATGAGAGATCCCAGACATAAAAGACCACCTATTGTCTGACTTCATTTTAGATGAAATGGGTAAATAGACAAATCCATAAGGACAGATAATAGATTAGTGATTGCCAGGGGCTAGAGAGAGGAGGAAATGGAAAATAACTATTAGTGGGTGCGGGGTTTCTTGGATGAGGATGAATATGGCTCAAAATTAGATAATGGTGGTGGTGGTGATTGCATAACTCTGGGACTATACTAAAAAACACAGGATTTTATGCTTTAAAGGTTTTTTTTTTTTTTTTTTTTTTTTTTTTTAAAGAGAAAGGAAGGACGGATAGAAGGAAGGAAGGGAGGAAGAAAGGGAAACATCTTTAAACATTTTCTTGTTTTATTGTATTTTGTTTTGTTTTTGTTACATGGGCTGGGGCCGGGAATCGAACCGAGGTCCTCCGGCATAGCAGGCAAGCACTTTGCCCGCTGAGCCACCGCGGCCCGCCCACGCTTTAAAGGTTTTATATTATGATGTGACTTATCTCAATATAGCTATTATTTAAAAATAGACTATTTACCTTGGTACTTTCAGGCAATATCAATACCCAGTCATTTATTTGCTGTACAAAAAAAAAAAAAAAAATGTATTGCATGCCTGCCACGTATAAGGCACAGGGTTCAGTGCAGGGATTCAATAGGGACCCAAAAAACGGTGCCTGCCCTCCAGAGACAGTATAGGTGGGAGCAGAAATAAACAAAGGCCAGTCACATTCAGCATGAGACTGCTTAAAAGAGGGCTGAGGAAATGGTGCTGGAAGAGGAGCATGCGATAGGGCCATCAGCACCAAGTTTTCTGGATGTACAAACAGCACCCTAAGGGATGTGAGGAAGATAAACTAGGGAAGAGGAGCTCAGGAGTGCACCAGGCAAAAGGAAAGAAAGTACTAAGAGTGGAAGAAAGCCATGACACACAGTTCAAATTAAAGGTGTTAAGAACAGCAGGGGTACAGATGAAAGGTACTGGGTGGCAGCACACAGTATAAGCTAGGGAATAGTTAAGACAACACAGGGCCTTAGAAGCCATTGAAAGGAGTTTAGATGATATCTTAAAGACAGTAGAGGCCTTCTGAAGGGTTTTAACCAGAGCACCTGGGTTGCACCCTATAATAACCTTCCCTGCCACTTTCATAGTATGTCATTTCATCTTTTTGTTTTTTACTTTTATTTAAGGAAACCTTTTTTTTTTAATCTTAGGTTGTTCCCAAGAATCACTTGAGGGGTTCACTTAAAATACATATTCCTGGGCACCAATCCTAGAGATTATAATAGGTATGGAAAAGAACCCAAAATGGGACTTTTAAAAGAAGTCTCTCTCCTTCAGTGATTCTGACATACGTAATTAAAGCACCACAGTTGGCTAGGCAACAATTTATAGGTTTTTTTTTCCCCTCCAAAGAGTGGAGACAAGGTCTATTTTTCTATCATTGCAACCTAGAGCCTGACAACTAATATATCAATAAGCATTTATTGAATAAATGAAGACAGAATAAAAGAACTAGTATATAGGCTAGGTAGTGGTACCCTCCACTGCAAAAGGACATACAAAGGAATGACTGGGTTTGAAAGACGGATCATGACTTGTTTCCCTCTGGGACTCTGGATCTCAAAGTCCCAGCAAGACTTTAAAGCCAAGATGCTCACAAGTCAGCTGAATACATGAGCTGAGTTCATGAATCAGGGTCACCTGGAGGTAAATATTTCAAAGGCACAGCCATATGGGAGGCTTTGAATATTTATAATTTTTACCCATAGGAACAATGAAAAGTGCAAAGGTTAATATGGCAAAGATGGAACCCTGAAAGAGCAAAATTTAAGGAGTGAACTAAGGAAGATCAGTAAAGGAGGATTAAAAATATGTGCCCAGGGAAGAATCCAGTCCAAAGTCCAAGAAGCCAAATAAATAGTTAGCTTTGGGAATGAGGAAGTAGTCAGTGATACTTAAAGATACAATCAAGTTTCATGAAGGTCTGAAAATTGAGTTGCTGGTCATTTTTTGAGAGAAAACAAGTCTCTGTGAAGCTCTGAAGCAGGTAGAATGTTCCTTTATATTGCAATAGTCTATTTCATCCACCTTACTATAACTCTTTAGTATTACACTGTAATTATCCATTGATGTATTTTTCCCCAGTGACTGAGAGCACAGTGACCATAGGAATGCATGTATATTTCTTAGCAACCATCAGAAGACCTAGATTTTGTTAGGAATTCAAGATTTGAAAAAGACATGACTGCTTAATAATTAGAATAGAATGTCTATGACTACCCCAAATTTATAACTGCTTTCTATGTAGTACTTTGTCTAACCCCAAATGAGGTACATCTTTAGGCAATAGGCAGATGTGATTAGTAAACGTATTCTTTCCTAAGCCTGTGAGATCTCTAGATTATTTCATTCATAGCCTCAAAGAAGCTAACATCCCAACATATCTCACAGGAATGTTGGCAAGATCGAACAAGTTAATGTCTGTGAAAGTGTTCTGTGAACAGAAAATGTAAAGGACAGGTGATTTAAAGGACTGAGAGGCAGTCCTGGAAAGAGGGCACACACTCTCTACCGCTAATTAAATAAATCTTGTCTGTTCAAAACTATGTCAGTAGCAATAAGCAAATAAAAAAAAGACACCTCTGTCTCTGAATTTCATCCAGATCTGCTATTTCTTGCTTTCAGCTTCCCACAATCTCAGGTCTTAATGCCAATTCCTGGTCATTGTCACATGAGCTGCCCCTATATTTCAGCCCTGTTCTATGCAGAAAAAGCCCACTGGGTAAGTGCCTTTTGCCCTTGACACAAGTTGGGATGGCAGAACCTGAGTGTGACTGTTGGTGTGTGGTATGGCACAGGTGGTTTGGGTGAAGTATACAAGAGCTCAGACCTATAACACTTTTGGTAAACTGGATGTGTCAAACTTACCACAGAGTTTCCTTTCCTTACCACAGTGCATATGCAAATATACAGGGAGTGTGTGATATTTGCAACAATAGCATTGAAAAAGAATAATTCTATCTTAATTTTAAAATTATGGTAAGTTCTCATTTGAATACAAGGAAGATATAGTAACTTTTAAGCATAAATCATCGAGTCTTCATTGTATTACATACTTGGCAAGTAAATTAATTTAGCAATTAATATGATTATATACCAGATGACCAAACTTTAAGTTCCAAATAATTTCTTTAAATAAAATCTGTTCACTTAGGATTAAGTCATCAGAATGGTCACCATAAAAATGACTATTTTAATCTATCATAAAGATTTAGTATATTAGATCTTTATGTATATTATTCAAAAGTATTTAAGTTTTTGAACCTAAAAGTCAGTTGAATTTGAAAATATGAGTTAAAGGTCATACAAGAACAAATATATTAAATAAATAGTACCAGTAATTTGTGATCATTTCATTCAATAAAACTGAATCTTTCACTACTAATAATAAGTAGTAGTTAAAAATATGAAAACTAGCTCAGGAATATTAATCTCTGCTGACAGTTTTTAAACTTTCAGAATATTCCTTTTGATTATTCACATTTATTTTTTCTGCACTATTTTCTTGTTAATGCAGGCAGAAACAAACATAGTTAATTATAAGGCATTCTGTGATAATTTGAACAACATAATAGCTGCTAGACTCAGTTTGAAATATCTCTCTGTTTGGATCTTTGTCCCACATCACTTAATGGACACTTAATTCAGGGAAGGAATTTTTAGGAAAAGTAAAAACCTTCAGAAAGTTAAAAGATAGACAAAGGGGTTTGGAATGAGTATTTTCAGCGACTACATTGTTAGGCAAACAAAACACAATCGTCCTCCTCATCATATAATAAAAATAGCTAATATTTATTGAGGGCATACTATATGCCAGCACTGTTCCAAGTACTTAACATTAATTCTTAAAACAATACTTTAGATACATCCTTCCTCTCCATGCTTATGGAGTCACAGAGCAGAAGGTAATTTCCTCAGATTGCAGCTAGTAAATGGTGGAGAGTAGAACAAACACATGTATCCTAAAGCCACACCTCAATCAAGCATTTTATTGTCTCTCCACATCGTACCCAGGGCTGTGCATGACATAAGGTAGAAAGTGAAAGTCTTAAAAAATGATTGTTCTAGAAACATCCAGAATAGGAATCAGAGGAGATGGGAGGCAGTAGAACAGGTATAAAAGATTTGAAATCCGAGTCCAGGTGAAGGAGGTACAGCCCATCCAGGGCAGGAGAAGGAAGGTCAGTGCACTGGGAATGGAAAAGAAAATGTCCATCTATGAGTGATTTAGAAGGGAAAAATCAGATTTTGGCAATAATTTCTTTAAAGGATTTATTCACACAGACCCAATGCAAATACCTTTGAATGAGATGAACATTTGTTTCATGGTTTTGAGTATGCTACATCCTTGGGGTTCTTTTTCCCTTGCAGTTATTACAAGGAAATCCTATCTCCAGCTACCTTGTTCTAACTATTTAATTGCATATATGAGACTCATAAAGGTCACTGGATGTATTTAGCATGTTCTATTCAAAAGTAACTTTAATTTAAGGTGATCTTCCTGACTAACAGGTATATATATATATATATATATATATATATATATAAAACACAATCCTAAAATGAGATGCAAAATATATATTTTAATTGAATTAAAAAGAGAAGACACCAATTTCAAATATGTCACTGTTCAATATTGAATTCTTATGATGGAATGACTGTTTATATCTTACCCACATGGAGGTAGATATAAAACTGCCAAACACAATCAAAACTGGCTCCTGAAAACAGGGAAGATTTGACTATCAAAACCAGGACAAGTGGTGGAAATAAATATGCAACTTGGCATAAAACCAGAAGTTAAGTCTCTGAACTTGGCAAAGCATAGGATTCCTTTGTTGCAGGACATTTGGCACGGTTGGAATTGTTTGGAAATTATTTGTACTAGGTGATAATCTGCATATTGAATTTTTTTTTTTGTATGCTGTATGGTGAGGGTCACATTTGATTCTTTTTCCATGTGTCTTCTTATTACAGCACCATTTATTGAATTTTTGTTTGTTTGGGTTTTGTTTCTTCATTCTGTAAGTACATGCACTAGGAATCAAACCCAGGTCTACCGCATGGCAGCCGAGAATTCTGTCATGCGGTCATGTTAACTGCTAACAAACACATCCTTGTACAGAGGACTCAATCAGTTCTTTAGTGCCCTCTTAAATGTGAGTGAGTAACTGAAGAAGTTTAAGGATCAATTGAGGATACTTCCCACCATGCAAAATAGACATTTATCAAACACATAAATAAAAGCAATTTGAATGTTTCCCTTTCTTCCTTCCTTCCTTCCTTCTATCCTTCCTTCCTTCTCTCTGTCTTTCCTTAAAAAAAAAAAAAAAAAAAAAAAGCAATTTGGAGGAAATACAGGCTATACAAAGAAAGGAAAGTGTCTAAAATGCATGATAACCTCAATTAAAAATGCATCAGTGGGAAGATAGAGGAAAAGACAGGCTGAGTTTACCCCTACTCCATGGAACAATAGGAAAAGGGACATAAAAATGACTGGGACTGCCGTTTCAGGGGTTGGCAGCACTCAACACGCACCAAGATCAGCAGCCCTGGCTAGAATTGCTTAGTCCCCTTCTGCTCAGACAGACACCGCAGTCGGGGAAAGGCAGGCTTGGGGGGAAGAGGTGACTCAAGAGCAGTCTGTTGGGAAGCCTCAAGTAGAAATGCATCCCCTCCATGAGATCTGGGTCTTGGTTTGGTGGGGAATTACTGACAAATCAAGTGCAAAAGGGAACTCTTCTAGTTTACTAGCTGCTGGAATGCAATATACCAGAAATGGAATGGCTTTTAAAAAAGGGAAATTTAATAAGTTGCTAGTTTACAGTTCTAAGGCTGAGAAAATGTCCCAATTAGAGCAAGTCTATAGAAATGTCCAGTCAAAGGCATCCAGGGAAAGATACCTTGGTTCAAGAAGGCCAATGAAGGGCGGGCCGTGGTGGCTCAGCGGGCAAAGTGCTTGCCTGCCATGCCGGAGGACCTCGGTTCAATTCCCGGCCCCAGCCCATGTAAAAAACTAACAAACAAACAAAATACAATAAAACAAGAAAATGTTTAAAGATGTTTTCCTCCCTTCCTTCCTTCCATCCTTCCTTCCTTCTCTCTGTCTTTCCTTCCCTTCCTCCCTCTCTCTTTAAAAAAAAGAAGGCCAATGAAGTTCAGGGTTTCTCTCTCAAGTGAGAAGGCACATGGTGAACACAATCAGGGCTTCTCTCTCAGCTGCCATGTTTGATGGCAAACATGGCATCATCTGCTAGCTTTCTTTCCTGGCTTCCTACTTCATGAAGCTCCCTGGGTGGGGGCGTTTTCCTTCTTCATCTCCAAAGGTTGCTGGTTAGTGGACTCTCTGTTTCTCATGGCTATGTCGTTCTTCTCTGCTCTCTCCAAATCTCTCTGATTCTCCAAAATGTTTCCTCTTTTATAGGACTCCAGAAACTTATCAAGACCCACCCAGGTGGGTGAAGATATGTCCTCACCTAATCCAGCTAGACAATCACTCTTGATTAAGTCACATCTGCAGGGAGATGATCTTATTACAGTTTCAAACATACAGTACTGAATAGGGATTATTCTGCCTTTATGAAATGGGATTCAGATTAAAACATGGCTTTTCTAGGGGACATACATCCTTTCAAACCAGCACAAGGACCTTCAGTGCAAATCTAAGCAAATACAAAACTGTAGACAAGTGAAGGAAACCAACTTGCAAAACAACTATAACAAGATAATCAAATGCCCCAAACACAACAGAAAATCCGAAAGCACAGGAAGATTCAGGCAAATGTGGCCCAACCAAATGACAAAATTAAACACCAGAAGGCATAGAATTTGGAACCATTAATCAAGGATGTTTATCAGTACGTAAAGGAAATCAAGAAGACACTGGAAGAGCATAAAGAAGAATTTGAAAGAATAAATAGGAAAATAGCAGATCTCACAGAGATGAAAGATACTAGATCAAATTAAAAATCATTCAAAGCACTTGCTGTGACCAAAATGGAATGAAGCTAGAAATTAAGAAATACCAAAACCAGAATTTTCAAAAATACATGGAGATTAAACAATATACTCTTAAATAATCAGTGATCAACAAAGAAATTGCTAGAGAAATTGATAAATATCTGGAGATGAATGAAAATGAGAAAACAACATATCAGAACTTATCGGATGCAGTATGAGAAAACAACATATCAGAACTTATAGGATACAGCAAAAGCCATGCTGAAGGAGATAAATGTATTGCCCTAAATGCCTATGTGAAAAAAAGAGAATGAGGGCCGGCCATGGTGGCTCAGGAAGGCAAAGTTCTCGCCTGCCATGCCAGAGACCCGGGTTCAATTCCCAGTGCCTGCCCATGCGAAAAAAAAAAAAGAAGAATGAGCAAAAATCAAGGAATTAACTGCCCACCTGGAGGAACTAGAGAAAGAACAGCAAACTAACCCCAAAAAGATTAAAGCAGAAATACATGAACTAGAGAACAAAAAAAAAAATAGAAAGAATCAATAAAACCAAAGTTGGTTCTTTGAGAAAATGAATAAAATTGATGGACCCCTTGCTAGGCTGACAAAATGAAAAAGAGAGAGAATGCATAAAAACAAAATGGGGGGAGGTCATTACCATGGATACTGAACAAATTTTAAAAACCATAAAAGGATACTATGAACAAATATATGCCAATAAACTAGACAACCTAGATGAAATGAACAAATTCCTCAAAACACATGAACAACCTGCACTGACCCCAGAAAAAAACAGATCTCAACAAACCAATGACAAGCAAAGATTCAATCAGTCATCAAAAATCTTCCTATAAAGAAAAGCCAGGGCCAGATGGCTTCACAGGGAATTTTATTAGACATTCCAAAAAGAACTAACACCAATCCTACTCAAACTCCTCCAAAAAATTGAGGGAAAAGGAATACTACCTAACACAATTTATGAAACTAACATCACTCTAATACCAAAAGGATAGTGAAGCTACACAGATGTAAAAATTCTCAACAAGATACTAGCAAATCAAATTCAATGACACTTTAAAAGAATTGCACATCATGAAAATGTGGGGTTTATACCAGAAATGCAAGAGTGGTTCAACACAAGAAAATCAATCAATACAATACCGCACATTAACAAATTGAAAGGGAAAAATCACATGATCATTTCAATTGATGCTAAAAAAAGCATTTGAACAAAACTCAGCATCCTTTTCTGACCAAAACACTTCAAAAGATGGGAATTGAATTCCTTTATTGTTCAACTTTGTACTAGAAATTTAGGTAGAGTGATTAGGCAGTTGGAAGGAATAAACAGCATACAAATAGGAGAGGAAGCAGTCGAATTTTCATTATTTTCAAATGACATGATCTCTACTTGGAAAATCAACAACAAAGCTACTTGAGCTAATAAACAATTTCAGCAAAGTGGCGGGATGCAAGACTAATGCACAAAAATCAGTAGTATTTGTATACACATGTAATGACCTAACTGTGCAGACAGTTAAGGGAAAAAATTCACTCAAAATAGCAACTAAAGGAATCAGGCATTTAGGAATAAACCTAACCAGGGACATTGCTACAAGAAATCAAATCAAAGAATTCTGTGCTCATGACAGGAAGGGTGGATGTCATTAAGATGTTAATTCTACCCAAACTGATCTACAGATTCAATGCAATACCATTCAAAATTCCAACAACCTACTTTGATGACATGGAAAAGCTAGTTACCAAATTTATATGGAAAGAAAAGAGATCTCAAATAGCTAAAAATACCAAAATAAAAAAAAAAGGAGTGAAGTTGGAGGAGTAATACTTCCTGACTTTAAAGCTTATTGTAAAGCTATATGGTCAATGGTCAAAACATTATGGTACAGGCACAAAGATAGAAATATTTACTAATACAACTGAATCAAGAGTGCAGAGACAGATCACCAAATCTAGGGTCATTTGATCATTGACAAGGCCCCCAAATCCACTGAACTAGGACAGAATAGTCTTTTCAATAAATAGGCATGGGAGAACTGGATGTCAATAGCCAAAAGAATAAAAGAGGACCACGTTCTTATAGCCTATAAAAAAAATTAATTCAAAATGATCAAAAACCTAAATTAAGAGACAGTAACATAAAACTCCTGGAAGAAAATATAGGGAGGGTGGGCCATGGTGGCTCAGTGGCAGAGTTCTCGCCTGCCATGCCAGAGACCTGGGTTCGATTACCGTGCCTGCCCATGCCAAAAAAAATAAAAGAGTAAAAGCATTCAAAATATAGGAAACATCTTCAAGACTTAGTAATAGGAAGTGGCTTCTTTACCTTTACACCTAAAGCACAAGCAATGAAAGAAGAAGAACAAATATGGTATGGTCTCTATTAGAAAATACTTATAAGAAAATTGGGGCCTACATTGTAGGCACTAATAGCAGTCACACTTAGTCCAGAATTGTAAGAGCATTTCTAGACTCTGAGATGCTGTGTTACATGTACATAGGCTGGTGTTTGCCTGGAACTTTGAGAACCTCTGTGACTTCTAGGACTCAGAGTAGGAATTCTGCAGCTCTGAAAGTCAGTATTGCTACATACAACAACTGTTAAAGTAACTGAAAAATAGGTCAGTCTTCAAATAGGGGTAAAAAATGGACCCTATTTGGTTGGGACTAAAGTAAATCAGAACACAGGGCAAAGGATGATAATTTATGCATTCTAGAACTTCACATACTGTATGAGACCAAAGGCAGAGAGGTTTATTGCATCTAGAACCTAAATCTTCTTAACACACAACCTAAATTAACCTATGAGATAGCTCATTTAAACAGCCTGAACCCATGGAGCCCAGAATGGAAAGGAGGCTGTTTAATTCTTATACCTTAATGAAATTCCCAGATACAATTCAAACTATGGTGGGCTGATAATTAAAAAGTATTGGTAGAGTCCCTTGAGAGACTAGAGCAAAAACAGGGACATACTAAACTTTCCCACCTGGGAAACTCCTGGTACTCTCTCAAACATTAAGGTCTCCCAAGAAAATAGGCCAAGCCCTTAATTTCGAGGTTTGCGCTTACAAAACTTGTTTTTGTAGCAGAGAAGCTAAGACTACCTATAATTATGCCTAAGAGTTGTTTCCAGAAAACCTCTTTCGTTGCTTAAATATTTTCTCTCTCTCTGCCCAACTCTGCAAGAAAAATCATCCCCCCACACACACACACACAACATGGGACATGACATTCAGAGATGAAAGCCTCCCTGACAACGTAGGATATGACATCCAGGGATGAGTCTGGCCTGGCACTGTGGGTTCGACAAAGTCTTCTTGGTGAAAAAGGAGGAAAGAAATGTAACAAATAGGGTATCAGTGGCTAAGAGAGTTCAAATGGCATCAAGTGGCTCTTCTGGAGGCTACTCTTAAGCAAGTTTAAGCTAGATAATGCTATTTGCCACAGTTTGCCAACTCCAACAAATGTCATTCCTATTAACCCTAAAGCACACATAGGGTTCTATCTGAAAGTCTACAGAAGCATCACACACTACGTTGACTTTTCAGAAACCTAAAACCTTCAGATGCTTCCTAAGCCAGATAAGTCCTGAAACCCAGAGGTGCCAGCCTCGCCAAGAACATCAACCAGTTCCACCCCACTATCCTATACTGTCAACACCCCTATTGCATATGAAATAGTTAGAATGGGTGTGGTAGTTAGTTTCAGGTGTCAACTTGGCCAGGTGAAGGTGCCTAGTTCTATTGCTGTGGACATGAGCCAATGGCATATGAACCTCATCTGTTGCTGATCACATCTGCAGTCAGCTAGGAGGCATGCCTGCCTCAATGAATGATGTTTGACTTAATTGACTGGTACTTAAATGAGAGAGCTCAACATAGCACAGCCCAAACAGCTCAGCATACCTCATCTCAGCACTCACAGCTCAGCCCAGGCCTTTGGAGATGCAGAAAGGAATCACCCCGGGGAAAGTTGTTGGAACCCAGAGGCCTGGAGAGGAGACCACCAGAGATCGCGATGTGCCTTCCCACTTAAGAAGGAACCTCAGTTGAAAGTTAGCTGCCTTTCCTCTGAAGAACTATACGTTAACTAAATAAAGCCCCTCTAAATAAACTAGAACAATGGGCATAGCCCAAATATCCCTAAAGATTGAGAGAAGAATTACAGAAGGAAAAGTTAGAACAGAGAAGATAGGATGTAACAAATGAATATGACTACTGAATCAGGATATTGATATTTCTGTTTAACCTCCAGTGTCCTGGAGCAGCTAGAAGGAAAAATCTGAAATTGTGGAACTGTAACCCATAGCAAACTTTGAAATCTGTTCTATAACTACTTGTTAAAATGTTCTTTACAATGTACTGCTTTTTTTGTATATGTTATATCTTACAATAAAAACTGTTAAAAATATATCAAATGTAACCAAAAGAAGTTGCTAAAAAAGGAATATTCAAAGATGATAAAAGACCTAAACTTACATTCATTATAATAATTGTGATAATTAATACTCTAATCATTTATAAGTATATTATTATGTGTTCTTTATAATTAATTAATTATAGTATCCAAATAGAATTAATTATAATGCTGGATTATAATTTCAGAAATGGGAACTGAAAAAAAATTAGGCAGTAAATTTGAGGCAATCTCTCAGACAGTAGAGCAAAATGACATAGAGGGTGCATGGGTGGTTCAGTGGTAGAATGCTCTCCTTTCATGTGGGAAACCCAGATTCAATTCCCATACCATGCACCCCAAAAATATACATATGTATATGCATATATATGACATAGAGAAAGAAGTCAAGGGAGAAAAAATAAGGAAATAAAAGGATCTGTCCAGGAGGCCTAATATCTAAATAATAACGGTTCCAGAAAGAGAAAATAGGGATTATTGTTAAAAAGTCCTTGAATAAAAGATAAATTCTATAATAAAAGGTTCTATTGAGTGCTTAGCATAATAAATGAAAATATATTCATTAGGATATATCCTGCTGAGATTTCAGAACACTAGTGGCAAAAAATACATCATTGTGTAATAGGTAGCACATTTATGAACTGCATTTATATGACCATGATAATGTAAATCCTAAGAATTGATCTAAACAAAGTTATAGTAATCCATATTGGGAGGCTGATGGGACTGAAAGTATAAATGGCTGCAGAGGGCAAGTGAAAAGGAAGTAATTCCTCATATTCTCTAGTGCGATGTCAATGATTACTGACAGCAAAAAAAATAAAAATGAAAAGTAGAAAACTAAAATTAAGCATGTTATTTAGAAATAGCAAATAAAACATTAAGAAATAGAGTTTAATGTAGAGGACTATAGGAAAACTTTGTTAGTTATACAAACATTGAGAAAATATATGTAAAAGGCACATTATTAGAAAAAAATTGCTTGAATATGTAACCGAGAATTAAAGCATACTTTAGATATCAAGAAAGGGAACCCTCAAATAAAAGAGGTGTCCCAGAGCATGGAAGCTTTTGAGAGATCAACAATAACGTGATTGTAATTACAAAATTGAATACAAATATAAAAAGTGCTTTAAAGAATATGTGGTGTACCTGCCATGCGGGAGATACGCATTCAATTCCCAGCCCATGCACTTCCCAAAAAAACAAACACATAAAACAAACAAACAACAAAAACAACAAAAACTCAACAAATAGTGCTGCAATAACAGGATATTCATATGGAAAAATAATGAAATGTGACCCCCACCATACAGCATACAAAAAAAGAGAGAAAACAGAAAAAAGAATATATGTTGTAAATCAAAGAATACAATTACAATAATCTGGGTCCTGGTCTCAGTGAAAATATAACTTTCATGGCTTTTTATAGGAACCAAAGCAAACAACAAGGAAAAGAAACCATTAGAAAAATGACAAATTGGCAGTAATTCCAGAGCTCAGAGAAAATGTATATTAAAAAAAGGATCAAAGGATCATAAAGAAGTACTTAAAAGATTAAAATAAAACACAGGCAAGCTTATTTAAACCACATCATATGATGAAAGTTACTAGAAATCTAGAAATAAATAAAATTTAGGTCATAAACATAAATGCAATCACTTATAAATTAAACAATGAATCTCTTAAACAAGTCAAGTCAAAACTGCAATTATGGACCATTTCGTAATAAAAGATAATGAAAGCAATGCATGCAAACCTTATGTGATTCAGACAAATCTGTACTTAGAACAAAATATGCACTCCTCAATACTTGTATTACAAAATAGGGAATAAAAATAAATGAATTTAATATTCAGCTCAAGAAGTGAGGAAAAATAACGACTTAAAACAAGAAAACTACAAGGAACATTAATAATAGTGAAAGCAGACATTAAAGACTTAGAGAACAGATTAATGTTCAATTATTTAAAAACAAAATCCAAAAGCAGTTTCTATGGACTACCCAGTAAAAATCACAGATAGTTGGCAAGCTTCGTTGAGGAACAAAAGACTAAACATTGAAATACAAAACCTTCTGAAAAGGGATTTAACCATAGTAGTAGGTTGATTTAGTAACCCCAACAAAAAGCATGTTCTTAATCTGTGTCCTTGCGGGTGTGAAACCATTTGCAAACAGGACCTTTTGAAGTTGTTCTTTTCAGTTAAGTTGTGGTCATCTGAGTCATGGTGATTCTTAATCCATATTACTGGAGGCCTTATAAAGAGAAGAAACTGGAAGCCACGGGGAGGTGGAAGAAGCTGAAAGTTAGTGGAAATCAGCCAAGTGAACAGAAAGAGATAGAACTGGCCATGGGATGGGAAGTAGCGATGCAAGCTGGGGAACCTCAAGGCTCATGGAGGCTGGCACACAACCAACCCAGGGAGGGAGCCAGCCTAACCCTGATGTTGAACTTGCAGCCTCCAAAACTGAGAGGCAATAAGTCCTGTCCTTTAGGCCAGCTCATTGCTATGGTATTGGTGACAGCAGCCCAAGAAAGCACTATATCTAGAGAAATATTTACACATAGAGAAATTGGGCTTTCCAGGAAAATATAACTGACAGAACATTGGTCAATATGAGGTTAAAATAAATAAAGTAGACTAATATCCATGAAATAAATTAATAATTTATTAAGAAATGTCATTCATAAAGTTGAATTCAAAATATTTTGTTAATGAGTTCTATCAAATCTTCAAGGAAACAAGAATCTCAGTTTGGTTATTTCACCAAGAACCCAGAGAACATTTTTAGCTTGTTGTTCAACGCTAAAACAATCCGGCCAAATCTTGCCAAAGGGAATAAGCATTACTGACCAATCTTGTTTAGACATTTAGGTAAAATTACTCCTCAAAATATGTTAGCAAATCGAATCCAGCACAGCAGTAAACAAACAATAACCATAATAATAGGAATTATTAATGAAATTCGGATGTCGTTCAGTATTTAGAAATCCACTGATATAGTTAATCATATTAAAAGATTAATGGAGCTAGAAACCATATGATCATAGTGAAAGAAGGAAAAAAATTATAAGCTTCAAAATACATTTCTCACAAAAATTCATCGTAAATTAATAAGAGACGAATATTTCCTTAATGTTTATATGGTCAAATTTAAGCAAAATAAAAGGCTAGCAAGATACTAATTGATAATGCGTTGGAGGTATTTCCAATAAAATCAATCATAAAATAGTACGTCTGTCACTATTATCTTTTGACATAACCCTGAAAACTCCAGCCATTGTAATAAAGACAAAATAAAGAAATAAGTGGTATAACTATTAGGATTGAGGGAGCAAAAATCAATGGTATTTGAATGTGACATTATCATCTTCCTGAGATACTCCCCCAAATAAATTAAACTTTCAAAGTTGAAAAACAAATTTTATAAGATAGCTATTTTGAAAATGAATATGTAAAAATCATTGACTTTCCCATACCAGCAATAACTAGTTAAATAGTTAAGAGCATACTGAAAAATAAACCTCATTCACAAAATTAACACAAGATATAAAATGCCCAGAGTGAATTAAAAAACAAAAAAAAGCTGTGCAGTACACTATATGAAAAATATGAAAAAAGAAAAAAGGAATTTAAAAGAAAACTTAAATAGCAAAAAATATCAGTCTTTAAAAGAGAGAAACCTACTATTTCTTCTATTTAAATCTATAAAGATACTGACATTTCAACCAAAATTCATTTGCCCTCTTAATTTACAAAACGTATTGAGAAAATATAAGTTAAAAACTATTTCTTAAAGGCGATGGACGGGTTACCTGCCTTATTTGACATCAGAAGTATTGATAAGACTATAAATATTACAGAATAGTTCGTTTACACTGGAAGAGACAGATCAAATAGAATGGACTAGAGCCTCATTTTCTGTGGAACAGCTGTGGAGGAGGCCAGGGAGGAGGGAGGATGATGGGAGGGAAGCAACAGCAGTAGCTAGCAGCAGTATTACCTATTGTTTGAATATAGTTGGTAAACGTGGGTTGACCAAAATTGAACAAGATTTCTCAGAGCTTTTGCCATGTTGAATATTTCTTTAAATTGGTCCACATAGGGACGGCTTTGCATGACAGTCCACTTCTTTACTGGCTGAGGAGTTCTCTCAAAACTTCAAAGAAAATGTAATTTCTTGTACCCCCTGTAGCTAGTATTCCTCTGAATAGTTAGGGAATTGCTGCTGGGAATATAAATTGTTATGCACTTTCCAGAGAGAAATTTGGCAATAAGTATAAAAATACCTTAAATGTACATGCCCACTTGGCTCAAAAATTCTACTGTCAGGAATGTATACAAGAGACTAATTAAAAATGTAAATAAAAATGTATGTATAAAGTATTTTTTCATTTTCATCCTTAAAAGCTAAAAACGGATACAGGCAGAATGTCAAAGAAATTAGAGATTCATTGAGTAAATTTAGATATATTACATGATGGAAAACCAGGCAGGCATTGGAGAATGATTTTGTAGAAATACATTAATGACCCAGTAATAGGCTTACAATACATTATTCAGAAAGTAAAAAAAAAAAAAAATTAAAAAGCAGAGGGCACAAAATTTCAATTTTGTACATATGTGTCTCATTTTTATTCTCATTTCCTTATCTATATATTCTGATTTTTTACACAGGCCAAACATAACTTGCATAATTAAAAAAAATAGTTAAGAAAAATGACAGAGAAAGATTCTTGCCTGGAAGCACACATTTGAGGAAAGAAAAAATAATATTTACCTTAAGTATATAAACACACTAAAGTGTAAGGGTCATCAGCTCTGTGCCTTAGTTGGACCGTTTTTGAGAAATCCTGCTTCTCCCCCCCAAGCTCCCCTCCCCATTTATCCGATGCAGTCCCCCTCCCTTTTTTTTTTCTTTACATGGGCAGGCACCAGGAATTGAACCCGGGTCCTCTGGCATGGCAGGCAAGCATTCTTGCATTCTTGCCTGCTAAGCCACCGTGGCCCCCTTTTTTTTTTTAATAACTACAAATTCCTGCACACTGAGAAATCTGCCACTTAAATGCTCTACTTTCACTGACAAGGCTGCAGTACTTCCTCCCTTCCTATTATCTTCTGTTCTGCACTGCCCTGTTACTTTATATGTCCTCCTAATTATGGAATGCTCCTGGTGAAAACCACAAGATGATGACAACCTGCCCTGCTTAAAAACAAGCAAAAAAAAAAAAAAAACCAGCATGGCATCTAACATGTAAGAAGCATTCAGTGGTACTCCACATTCATCTCTTGCCAAATCAGAATGGCAGATGTATCTCTTATCTAGTGTCTGATATCTAGTAGCTGGTCATCTGTATCTTCTCCCCACTCCTTCCAATTCTTGCTCTCATCCCGAGTCTTGGCTCCTTTATGGCCAAGAAAATGGAAGCAGGCACAAATTCCCCACGTGTCTAGGTACCCTGTCTAACATTTTTTTTTTTATTCCAAAAGAAGAAAAGTTCCTAATTCTGCAAGTCTAAACAAATGACCTCTCCCCATCAGAACTCAGTTCTTTCAAGAATCACCTATATGCCTAATTTCTCTAGTTTCCATTTCCCTTCTCTGTTTTGAAATAGACACTGATCTTGGTGCCCTTGAAAACACTGACCGTGTCACAGTTCTACCCTTTAGCTATTGCATTCTTTCTCTCCTTCCTTTTCTGACCAATCACTTAGCAACAATGTTTTATACCCACATTTTCTGCTTTATCATCCCCAGGCAACTTGGCTTTTGCAATCTCCTCATTTTAAACACCCTGTGAGAAAAGGCAGCAGCATTCAATTCCATTGACCTCCTCTCAATCCATCTTCTTTCTTGAAACCCTCCTTTCTAATCTAAAACATAATCACTTAGGTATCTCTCCTCTTTTTATAAATACTGGTTCTCTATTTTCTTTGTCAGTTCCCCTAATTCCCCCAAAGTTTTACTTATCTGTTTATTCATTTTACTTGTTTTTCCCCTACAAAGATCCCAACTATTCCCTGGCTTCAAATATCATTGCTGTACTTTAATTCTGATCTTATTACTTGTGAATTAGCGCATCTCCAATCACTTGGTGATGAACCACTGTGAGACAGAGTCAAAGCATGAACCATAAAACTCATATGTCTGAAAAAGGAATCATCTTCTGGCCCAAAGAGTTTTCCTCATTTTTCTAATTGTGTTCAATCTGATTTCATGTCCAGTATCAGCCACCATGTACAATTTGTCTTTGATCCATCCACTGTTTTGTCCAACCTTGCTGTGGTCATTTATTGCAATATATAACTTGACTTACATAAAGCCATCCTTTCTTTTATAATCCATTCTGTACATATAGATCAGAGCCAGGTAAATATTCTAAGTACCTTCATTTTATTTGCTTACTTCCTTGATAGAACATTACAATGACTTCTTACTGATTACAAAGCAAAATTAAAAAAAAAAAACCTGTAAGCTAATTTTAAGCCCTCTAACACTTTAATTCAATCTACCTTTTGTGCACCGCATTAAACTCCCATATGGGAGTTACACGCCTCACTAAATTTTTGTCTTCAATTTTTCTTAATGTGCCTCTTCCTTTCTTCCTCTGACTATTTACACCCATTTTGTCTCTGAACAGAATATCATCTTTCCATTTCTGGGTATTAAAATACTGCTATTCCCTCAAACTTGCTGCCATCTTGGTTCCGTATTCACCTCACAAAATGCCTGGTGAAGTCACAGAAAAATCCCTGCTGCAGAGCAGGAGTTGCCACAGCCCCAGGCTGAGACAGGGTCTGGAAAAAGAATCTGACAGTGATGAATGAGTACTAGAGCTGGAGAAACAGGATTCTACACAAGCACCCACACAGCAGGCTCAGCTGGTGGAAGCAGCTGAAATTGATGAAGAACAAGTCAATGAAGCAAAACAGAGCTGGAGTGAAAAGAAGGCACAGGAGGCAATGGTCAAACTAGGTCTTTGACAGGTTACAGAAGTTACTAGAGTCACTATTTGGAAATCTAAGAATATCCTCTTTGTCATCATAAAGCCAGATGACTACAAGAGCCCAGCTTTGGATACTCACATACTTTTGGGGGGAAGCCAAGATCGAGGATTTATCTCAACAAGCACCACTAGCAGCTGCTGAAAAATTCAAAGTACTAGGTGAAGCTGTCTCGAATATTCAAGGTAAATATGGACTTCGACTGTACGAAAGGAGAGTGAAGAGGAAGAATGGATGAGACAGGTGTGGAAGTTAAGAACATGGAATTGGTCATGTCACAAGATATGTCGAGAGCAAAGGCAGTGCGAGCTCTGGAGAACAAAAGTAATGATATTGTAAATGCTGTTATGGAATTAACAATGTAACCATACGAAAATGAGGAATTTTTTTTCTTGGTATTTCAAAAGAATAACCTGGGGTACACGGGTAGTTTAGTGGTTGGAATGCCTGCCTTCCATGCGGGAGACCCGAGTTCGATTCCTGGACCATGCATCCAAAAAAAAAAAAAAAAAGAGTAACCTGCAGTTGATTTGATATTTGTACTGTTTCTATCATTAATAAAGTTATGGCTTCTTGTTGGATGAAAAAAAAAATGCTACTTTTCCTTCAGGAATGCTTTCAAATGCTTCCTCCTTCAGTCTGCCCCCCGAGCACTCTAACTGGCCCATCTCCCCTCACCTCATACAATTTTGTTGCATCATTATATGACACTTTTTTATGCTCTTATATTAAGCTCTTCTTATTACGTGTAATCTCTATTGAGTCAAGCATTGCTTCTAATATGTGCCTTATACAAGCTTTATGCTTTGGATCTTCAATTCTTTACTTAGCCTAGCATTCCTCATTAAACAGATGGCCAATGATATTTATAATGTATTATCATGATAATCTAATTTAACTCCCAAATGTCATAGATATTATGAAATACAGTATAAGGTTTAATAAAGCAAATATTTATCACCTTCTATACCCTTTTGAAAATTTCAAAATATATATTAACTCTCAAAACTTAGCTATATACAATTTATCTTCATTATACATCCTTCCCAACCTTGAATATCCAGTTAACTTTGCACTGAAATGTAAAATAAAATATATAATGAAAAAAGTTGTTGGGTATTTACTGTGTCAGGAATTGTTCAAAGCATTTTAGCTGATTACCTATATTTGAAATGGCTGTATATATATATATTGGTGGTTTGGTTTGGTTTGAAATGCAAGACTGTATCTTTTAATCTGTTTATAATTTTCTAGTTTCTAATAACAGAATCATCCTCCATAGCTTAAATGCCATATTTGACGTGGACATTTTGTCTTTAAATAATTTTATGGTTTCAAATCAGATCAGGATTTAAATATCTATTTTTTCAACTTATTAAATGTATTTCTCTGAGCTTCAGTTTCCACATTTGTGAAAATAAGTCAATAATACCTTCCTTCAAATGCTTTTCTTTTTTGAGCACTGAATGGATGGGTCTGTACAAAAAACCTAGAATAGGGCAGGCATCAGAGACATATAGGCAACCACAAATCCCCCCTCTCTTCACTTTTCTACTTACTTTGCCTGTCATTGTAACTAGTGTTGTTCCTCTTCCAAAAATACATTTGACATATCCTCTGCTTGCTGCCTGAACAGGATAGAGATTCTGTTTCCTATTTTTGACTCTTAAAAAACTATAGTAGGGTGGTGCAATGGTGGCTCAGTGGTAGAGTTCTAGCCTGCCATTTCGGAGACCTGGGTTCAGTTCCAGGAGCCTGCCCATGCCAAAAAAAAAAAAAAAAAAAAGGACTACCTTAAATTTTCCCAGTGCCTGCCCATGCAAAACAAACAAACAAAAACTACAGTAAAATAATAGATAAATTACTTGAAACAGAACTCATGGTTTATTCTCTCTATAAAATTTACTACAGAAAATGTATAAATCTCACATATCAGTGCTATAGTCTCATTACAATAAGTGTGATTGACTTATTCTATGTGATGTTATCATCCTTTGGTGATATCAGTTAAAGAAGACAATGTCAAATGACTTCTGTTACTCAGAGCTCTCTGTAGAACTGTTATGTTGGTAAGGCAGCTCTGAAAATACACCTTTGTTCCTAGTTCAGAAATGGAAATAGATTGTTAAAATGTCAGCTTTGCTACCCTGAGTTCCCTAAAACAATATTTTGTTTGGCAAAAAGTTCTCACATGAAACTCAATGCTAGACTATGTTTTCCATGGACCAAATGGGTCTCTAATCTCCAGTGCATGGCATGAACTCTTTAATACACCTAGTCCAGTCTTATAATCCAAGCTACAGACATGGATGTTAAACTCTTAGAGCTTAACTCAATTGTACTGATTGCAAGATGAAATATGGCCCTATTGCATTCCAGCACACCAGATCATTTTCTCATCCCTAGAGATTTGGTAGGTGATAACATTAGTGATAATTACACACAAGTAGCTATGGATAAACCTGGAAAAAATCAATGGCAGCTTATCAATCAAAATTGAGTACACATAAACCTCAATATAAAAGCTGAATGTATTTTGGATTCTTAGTGGCAGGGCAGTTGTTCTAGTTTGCTAGCTGCTGAATGCAACACACCAGAGATGGATTGGCTTTTAATAAAAGGAGATTTATTTCATTAGTTCTTCAGAGGAAAGGCAGCTAACTTTCATCTGAGGTTCTTTCTTATGTGGGAAGGCACAGAACAATCTCTGCTGGCCTTCTCTCCAGGCCTCTGGGTTCCAACAACTTTCCCCAGGGTGATTCTTTTCTGCATCCCCAAAGGCCTGGGCTGAGCTGCTGGTGCTGAGATGAGGTATGCCGAGCTGCTTAGGCTGTGCTATGTTGCGCTTTCTCATTTAAGCACCAGCCAATTAAGTCAAACATCATTGCAGCAGGCACGCCTCCTAGCCCGACTGCAGATGTAATTAGCAACAGATGAGGTTCACGTACCATTGGCTCATGTTCGCAGCAACAAATCTAGGTGCCTTCACCTGGACAAGTTGACAACTGAATCTAACTACCACAGCAGTTAGTTTCATTTCTGACCAATCCAAAGATGATGTGAAACAGGCATCACCTCCCTATCCTCAATTCTCATGGTACTCTGTTGTGCTTGATGCTTTTAAATTTCAATTTCAAAGCCTATACATGCATATACATACATACAAAATAATTTATCAATAGTTTGTATTTGCAAAAACGTACGATATGTCAAATGTTTCCTCAGAGAAATAAGATTTAAAATGAGTTGGATTAGGCAGACTTAATTGATAAAATTGTTTAAGATGTTCATATCAATTTCAAGTAATAGAGAGATTCATTCTTTTGATGAATGAATATGTGAATACAGATATACAAATACAAAAAAAGACAAAAATCAAACTTTATAATGATAAATTTTGAAGAAACCAACTAAATAATAAATAATTTTAAAAAACAGAGTGCCATGGGGGAAAAGAAAGGAAAAAAAAGGCAAGCATTTTGGCATAATACAATGTAGTAATAGATTTCTGTTTTAAGAATTCAGGATAGGAAGCAGAGCTCATTAAAATTATTTCTATAAAAATTTCCAGAAATAACTTTTGCTTTCTGATTTTGTTTTGAGTCTTCCTCTTTATTATCATAAGTGTTATTTCCTAAGGCATTCAATTATATAACTTTGTTAAGCATACTTTAAGAACATAACATATTTTTATTATGTTACATTAATTACATCATATTATACATAATCATATATATTTAACATTCTTAAAGAATTCTCTATTTCCTGACTGAAGAATAAGAGAATAAATGCTAGGAGAAAAAAAATTAGATTGGAATTTAAGATACTAACTTGTGGGGCAAAGAGTCCTCTTATTTTAAAAAGGCATTATGGAAATGATGAGTGTGTCATCTAAAACAGAATGAAGAAGAGGTAAGGGCAGTTATAATAAATTCTGATCTCAAAACTCAGGGAAACACTTAAAAACAAAACAAACATAAAGAACATTTTAGGACAGAAATACCAATGGAACAAAACAATGAAATTTTTCTTTTTGTTATATTCATGGGAAACTTAATCTGGTCCATGTGAATAGAGCAGAGCAAGGTAAAATTTATAGCCTGATCCCATGACATGATGCCCAGTGCAAACCGAGTGTCCATAGCTGGAAGTGAAGGAGCAGAGTATGAAAAAAATGAAAGGAACTTCGGATGAATTGCTCAGGCCAAGAGATTATCTTCACAGCCTGTGTTAAGAGCTAGGCAGAATCCACTGGGTTGGGTGTGATGTAGCTTGCTTCACCACTAACAGTTTAATCAATGTGGGGGGTAGCTATGAACCACAATTTATAACTCGTCACTGTTAAATCATTCCTTAGGTTTCCCCATTAATTATTGAACACAAACGATTACTATAAACAACCGTATTTACTGTACTTGCTATATTTAAAATATATTTCAGTTTTCATAATTGTTTTTCTAGTTATTATAATATAATTAAAATTTTGAAGGCAAAATAACATGTTCTCAGGGTTCCTGATATTTAATACTTCAGTTCATGAGGTGAGGGTCGTATTAGTATTTTGTTAGTGTTGCCTAGTTTTTATGCTTTTGTTGTCTTCTTATGTTTGATGTTTGTTTAACTATAAAGTTGCAAATCCTTCCAGGGTAAATAAGTAGAGAATACAAATACTCTCAGAATGAATTCTACTTGGAACAATACATTTGAATCCCCTCTGCTTTTGGTAGTGCCCATGAAAAGTGATTTGATTTGCTGTGAAAAAACGTACCAAGAAAAATTCACATCTCAGAATACTAAAGTTCAATGGCCCTGTCTGTAAAGCAGTAAACTCACCCATTTGAAAAATGAATGTACTCCCATCTCTGTAATCTCAGAAACCCAACTTGAGTGTTTACTTACCCTTACCAAATAAAATAAAACTATTGTGGAGTTAGATATGTGCAGTTAAAGAAATATTCCCTTTTGTCTACAATTACTTAAAAGAGAGACAACACACTTTGTATCTATGAAATAGCACTGCTCACAACAGCAGATACATGTTTGAATTATTTCAGTTTCAAAATGAGACATGGAGTTAAAACTAGAGTTATTGTTTTATGGTTTTCAGATTGGCACTTATATTGTAAAACTTCAAAATAGGGCTCAGGGATGACAACGAAACAAGAGCTGCAATGGAGAAGCAGCCCTTCACTTTTAAATAAAGTGCATATGCTTTTATAAGTTTTAGTTAGAAACCTTTCCTATTTTTCAAAGAGAACCACCAGTTTGCAAACACCAATAATGGCTGGAACTGTAAAGAAAAGACTCTAAATGTATTTTTTTCCAAAATATGTATTTTACCTCTAAAAAAGATTGGTGGCTCAATTTCATTGTCCTTAGTTTCTTTCCTTAATCAGGTATAAATGTCAAGGCCTTTTCTATCATGTATTTTGTTTTATTTAGAATCCATAAAGATACCTGAAAAATATGGCTATAATAATAATTATTGTTTAAAGAGAGGGATAAGAAAGGAGGATGAAGAAATACACAAAAAAGGCAAAATACATCCCCATTCTTTCCCTGATAAATGAGCTGCCTGAAGGGAGGCTGCTCCCCTAAAGAAGCATTCACTGGCCTTCCACTGTTCACTTCTGACATTGACATTCACTGGAGCACTGTCTCTCAACAAAAAGCAATCAGACACTGGCAAGCACAACAGACTTCAGCAGTGCTTTGCTGGTGCTCTCCTCAGGATATTTTTAAGAAGAAAAACTTGAAATCTTAGGTCAAAGGTAATATCAAGGTGAGACTGTGTGATATTCAGAATACAGCTTTACAAGGATGACACATAATATAGGAAATTGAACATTCATATATACCAAGGCCAGCCTCAGATGCTCTTTTGTCAACTTGGAATTGCTCTTTAAACCTCTTTATGTCCATGTACATTTTTCCCTCGCACCAGCACAGCGAAGTTCATTGCATCTTCTGTTTCTTTCCTACCAGTACCCAGCTTCACTCTCAGGATGACAAACTTCCAGTTTTAATAAGATGATTTCAAATGGGAAACAAGGAAAGCTTCTGGAAATACCCCTCCATTGTTGTACAAACCTCCATGTTATAGAATCACAGGGAGTAAAGAATAAAAATATGAAGTTATCTAACTGATACCAGTATAATGAGTTGATCTAAAATAAACGTTTTCACAGAAAAGTTCTTGGTTTACTCATTGCAGAACATATTCATCTTTGCATGCCTAGAACCATGAAAAAGGTATAGACTAAGAAAACAAGTACTTGTTGAACCCCTTTTGAATACCAAAAAGAATATGAGGATGTACTCTAAATTTTCTTTAAACTATGGCTTACAAACAAATCCTGGTTTCAAAAATAGTAAACCAGAAGAAATAATTTTAATTAAATAAAAACTCATAATCAAATACGGTATATTTTATTGGATCCCGAGAATTTCCACAGGTTACATTTGCAAGGTACATTTCAACAAATTTACCAAGTTCATTATCATGGAGGAGTAAACTCAGGTCTAGCAGAGTTGTAGGGCAGGAGCAAAATTCTAGATAATACTTATTGTTCAGATAGGTTAATAGAGAATTAAGCCAAGGTGAGTACCAACGGCAAGAGCAATATTGCTGTTACTAGAACAAATGATTTTTAAAACCAAAAAGCTCTTTCCCAAAACTAAGAAATTTGGAAATAAGATCCACAGAATAAACATAAGAAATTAGACATGATAAACTGCAAGCTGGATAGATCATTAAAAGGGAGTTGAGGAAGGTTGAGAAAGGTGAATGTCTTGCTGTTCAAGGCTTTTACATGTATTTAAGAATATAGAGTATTAGGTAGAAATTCTTCTTAAAGAGAAATGAGAAAAGCTGCCACTTGCATCAAATGCTCTGAAATTTTTTTAAAGGTAAATGGAATGTCCTCTTCTATCACCCACGATTCATCCCAAACTACTTACCATCAGTTACCTCTAAGATAATGAACCCTTACTCTCTCAGTGTTCTGAGTCTTAATTGACCAGTGAGTCTTGGCATCAGGAATATTTATTGTATCAAGGGTCATCCATCCAAATGAATGAAATACTAAGTATTTACGTTAAAAAAAAATGTTCAGTTAAGAAGTATCAGTGTGCCATATAATTTAAGAATCTAACTTAGGAAATGAAATTAAGAATAAATTATCATCTTAAAAGTAAGCTAAGGCTTTAAATAAATGAGCTCTAAAAGTCAGAAGATGATTAAAGCAAAGAATCATTAAAGGAATATATGGTTAACTAAGTGGCTAAAAATAGTCAAAATGTTTCCATACTTCTCATTTTCCTATATGACATTTCTAAGTTTAAAAGCTCATTAAATGAATCTGGCTAATTCCATGTTCCCCTTGACATTTACATGTGCTTCCTGTTGTTAGACTATACTTTTGTTCCTATAGAATACGCAGGCATAACACTTCACTTTCAGTTAATTTCCATGTCAATAGTATTTTTAAATTCTGGGTAGTCTTGAAGCATTCTTAAGTACTCTGTTTATAATATCAGAACCCTGCTTGCTCTATGAAGTTGAAAGAAACATATTTAATGAACATCATCAATTATCTCTCATGCCACCAGTGAAAATATTAAGTAATCACAGTGCAAAAACTGTTGAGTGGGACTTTTCCCTTACCTTGGAAATCTAGGTAAGTCCCAAAGTTGTAGGGTCTAAGGAAAGCTGTAAAAAAAAATGTCAATAATTTACATTCTAAAGAGGAGTCAGAGAGTAATCCTTGAAACTAATCAAGATGCTGCAGAAGCAGCCAAGTTTCAGTGATTCCCCATCCAACACCTACCCACAGACCCAGTATAAATAGGGAGAAAATTGATAGGAAAAGAGCTGGAAGGCATCCATCTGAAGCTTCACCAGACTCCTGAGATAGGTAATGGTCATTGTAGAGGCTACCTGCTCCCTCAGAAGCGTTCTTCAACTGAACCAATTTTGAAGAGTGGTGACGTCTGCATGAAGAGATGTTCTGGATGGCTATTTGCTCAGTTGCGGAGCCTGCAGAAACACTCGTGGCTACTACAGAGAGAAGCAGGATGAGACAGTTTTTTTTTTTTTTTTTAGAATATCTACATGTATGTTGTAACACACGTGAGGGCATATCTCAACAAAGTAAGTGCCGATTGCCAGAGATTTCTAATGGCTGGAGCCAGGCTGGAGGTGCTTGAAGCAATGAGATAAGAAAAAAGAAAAATGATATGGCAGAGTGTCTTATCCAGTTCAGAGCACAAAGTTAGGGTGATGGTTACAGTTGCATTTAGTGCTAGTGGATGGCCTCTAGAACCATGGAGAGGGGGAAGAGGTTCTAGAAGTTAAAGTAGCTCCACCTCCATGAAGGAATACAGAGGTGAGATAATGGATAGATGCCATAGACTTTTCCAGCAGCCTCCAAGCAATGAGACACCTCTCCTAGTGAGAGTTTTGGCTGGGAATTTTGATCAATAGCATGAGCCAACAGGTGCCATGGCTACTGTTTTCTGATGGGCTCTTTATCCAGAAAGATGAGAATAAAACTGAACTCCACCTAAGGAAACCACACATACTACTCATTTGGAAAAACTTAACTGTGGCTACTGACAGCTGGAACAAGTCTGAATTACAGTGAGGCCAAAGATGTTTGCTCATGAATGACAGGCTCCTAATTAGATAAGAATTCATTTTCTTCTACAACTTCTGCCTGCCCCTAACCAGCTATAGGGAAAGAGAAATAAGATGTCCACAAAGAGAATACCATCCTTGGATCCCTCTCATTGTCCCTGCCCACCAGCACTCACTCACACTTCATTTGGGCCAAAATAACAGCTCTAACCTTCACTGGGATATGTACAGGATAGAACTTTGAATAGGATAAGAGACTGAGTCCGAAAGGATGCTGAATTAATTTGAATAGAAAAAATTTACTAGAAGACTGTGGTATCTGCCTCAGTTTTCCAAAGGATAGGAAAAGAATAAATGACTTCTTGTTTTTATCCTCAATAACATTAAAGGGAAAAAATGAGACTGCTTTTTCATATCAGTTTTGAGGATCCCAAAATTGGAATGAAGAACAAAACAGGGAAGGCAGAAAGAAAAGTAGCTTCAAACTGAGTATCTCCTCTTGACTCAAACCTGTCAAACATGAATTCATTACTCTCAGTTTTGTGAATTTTCCAACTATCAAATATATTCACCTTCACATTTATGTTAATAGAAAAAAGATATATTCCAAAGAATAAAATGTTTCCAAATGATCCGTTATTTTTTATTTTAAAAATCTTTCCCATTAACATAGGTAATTTGGAGTGGGTATAAATCTTAAATCTAAATAGCTCAGGTTTCTGATTTGTATGCAAAACTTCTGGTTCTCTGGTTTACTAAGGTTTCTCTCTCTTTTCCTCCTTCCCTCTATGAGCTATTATTTTAACTTCATATAATTGGAAATTTTTATAAGATTTTAGAAATGGCTACCTTTGGGGTAAATGATTACTATATTTATATGCAGACCATCCATTTGCTGTCTGCTGAAATATGGTTTTAAAATGCACAATGCTTTCTGTCATTTTTGTTTTAAATGGCCATACTAAGTTAAAAATGTCAATAAGGTTAGCAAAATAAACAGAACTATTCTTCCACATTTAAAAAATAAAACTAAAATTAAATCAAAACAAAGATTAATGCTAGAGGGTGGGCCACGGTGGCTCAGCAGGTAAGAGTGCTTGCCTGCCATGCCCAAGGACCCAGGTTCGATTCCCGGTGCCTGCTCATGTAAAAAAAAATAAAAAATAAAAAAAATAAAGATTAATGCTAGAGCCAATCTGTGGCTTCCGTATTGTAACAGTTGTTTGTAGCTCTTTAATCAGTTGATAACCACTGGAAAGGGATTTGGGATCTACCCTGGATGAACCCTACTAAGCAAATTTAAAACATACCTAGCTTACTAGCATTGAAAGGGAAATCCAGGAGAAGAAAAAGCAAAGAAGGACATATAATCCCTGAAAAATAAACCAGGGTAGAACAATGCCTTTGCAAATTAACTGCTACACTGCAGGAGATTCAGCCCCATAATATTAGGATTCCTCAAAATTCCACTCTATCACACTTCTTAAAAGTAATTCATTTTAAAACTTTCTGACCCAAAGTTCATCTCATCCAATGAGTATACAAAAGTTTCACAACTGCCTAATAAAGAAAATTTTACTTCTGCTCTAAACCACTAGATGATCTAAAGAGCAGGTAGTTTCTAATTTCCTTTGTGTTTTACATAATTTAGCTACATGCCAACACTTCTCTAATTTACTTCTTACAATGAAGATGGCAAAAGTGCCTAGAAACTACTGTTTGCAAGGAGGTACTTTCCAACTTGGGTACTTAACAATAATGACAGGTGCCACATAACAATTTTGTTCTCCCAAGTTATATCGAGGTTCTTCAAAATGAGACACAAATGCTGAAACTAAATTTTATTTTCAATTCTGTTCTATAGGAAGAAGAAAGGGACACTCTTCTCAGATCATAGCTACCAGTAGAATATTGACAGACCAGTATTTCCCAGGTAGTGTTGGCATATCGTTACTAAAGTTTAGATGAAACCAAGAGGAGACCTTTCAGGGAGAAAATTCCTTAACAAGGGTAGGTCAGATTTCCTGTAATGAAAACTGAGGTTGAGTGGTTTCTCCAGGTAATGCTGTAGTGTACTGTATCTTCTTTCACACCCCTTCCTACATTACAAAATACCCAAAGCTCCAGCCTCACCCATTTAGAGGGGAAAATCTATTCTATTATTGGTTGCCCAGTATTAGGACTCTAAGCTGAATACAGAAAGGTAAAATATAGGTATTCAGATCAACTCCAGCTCTGCTATTTTTCCAGATTCAAACAATAGCAACTTTAGAAATTATTATTTTTTAATCCCAGTCCTTAAAACCGTTTTTTTTTTTAATCAAGGCACCAAGAACAAATTACCCCTTCAGTTAAAATTTTCTCTCTGCACAGCCATCTAAAATGAAAGTTATTACCTTTATTCACTTGGATTTTACAACCAGAAACTTCTGACTTTCTTCTTTCCCTGACTCCAGACTATATCACATTTTTCTAGTCTCTTTGAGTCCTAAAATTAGTTTCATACTTTCTTTTTATTTCTGTTGGCTTTTTTTATTTCCAGGATGCTTCTTTTTCATCATCTCTTCTCAATCAGTTCTTTACCATATGTCTACTATGTACATCGCATTTTCATATTTTCTGGCCTTCAATTTTGTATATTTGATTTCAGTTCACCTGTGCTCCCCCACTGGAAGACAAAATAGAACATCATTGGATGAAAACTCCTCGCATCAGTGAGCCTGGACTAGGATATTGGTGCAAGACATCTGCCAGGGGGGCGGGCCGCGGTGGCTCAGCGGGCAAAGTGCTTGCCTGCTATGCCGGAGGACCTCGGTTCGATTCCCGGCCCCAGCCCATGTAACGAAAACGGAGAAACAAAATACAATAAAACAAGAAAATGTTTAAAAGATGTTTCCCTTTCTTCCTCCCTTCCTTCCTTCTCTCTGTCTTTCCTTTAAAAAAAAAAAAAAAAAAAAAAAAAAAAAAAAAGACATCTGCCAGGTAGGATATTTCTTAAGTTATAACTTTTGGGTGCAAAGTATTAAGTCACCCCAGCTGTAATAACCAGCTTCATTGTATGATGTAAAATAAACTACAAATTCAAAATTTTCTATACTTTTATGAAGTAACCTGTCCACTGATGAGGACTAGAATCCCTAAAGAAGTTTTTATAAGTAGTAACAGGGAATAATTTAGTGCTATTCCTATTTCCACTTATTGGAAGATTGAAGAGTACTTAAAAAACATTCCTTCTGTATTTTCCTGAATGCCACTGATGCTAAAATACAAAACTATTATAAACTTCAGGAGAGCTATCTGACATTCTCTCTAATATCCCATTCATAAAAATTACTATGATATCACTTCCTTGGCTATCCCATCCTAAGAAAACTAGACACATGGACAAGCAAAAGCACAATCAAGAGCCTTTTCCAGAAAATATTGGTCAGTTAATTCAGTTTTCCATTTTTAATATACAAAGTTAAGAACCCCAAATCTGGGCTCATGAACATATATTTGAAATGTTGGCAAAATGAGGTCTTTCTCCACTTTGGCTTCTTCTAACTTTTGGCTTTCTCTGACTGATTGGATCCAAATTTCTTCTCTATACAAGGCCTCCAGTCATATAGAATAAAACCCCACCTGATTCAACCTAGCCACACCTTAATATCTTCAAAAGGTCCTATGTACAATGGATTAAAACTCAGAGGAATGCAGATTTAAGATTTGGACCTGTCTTTTGTGGAGTAAATGATTCAATCCTTAGCAGGAGTTGCTCTACTAACAGAAGAGATTTTTAATGCATGCCAGTAATATAGAAAGTGGAGGCTCATAGGTTGATACATAAAACACAAGGAAAATTCACAACCTAAAATATATTGCCAAAGGGTTTTAAAGGAAACCAATTTGCCCAAAAAGAAGATCATGAAGACATAGCATGTAGGGATGGCAAGTATTTTAGATTTTATAAGCTTTTAATTAGATTAAAACATGGTGCTAAAGAAAAAGAGTCTATATACAGCACCATTTATGGTTTATATACAGGACCAGGATGGAACACACATCCCGCTTAGCTGGCATTTACCTCTAAGCAAGAAACCAGAGTAAGCAACCAAACAAAAATCTGGAGAACATTTAGACTTAATGGGCATCCTGGCATTTCCCATGGGAAAAACTTGATTCCTCAGAAGACATGCTCCATTCTTCTCTGACATGCACAGAGTTTCTGGACTGACTTCACTTCACATTCTTCAGATGCGAGTCCCGAGGGTGGGGTGGGGGTGGGGAATGTCCATTCTCTTTCACAGCAGTAAAAGAAACCCATGCAAACTATCCAGAAATTTCTTAAACCAAGTGCTGACAATTGAATCATTGCCCCCACAGAAGGTATATTCAAGTCCCAACCCCTTACCCTGCAGGCGGGAACCCCTTGGTAAAGTGGTCTGAAGACATTATTAGTCAAGGTGTGACCAAATAGAACGGGTCCAAAATGGTTGAAGTCCTCCTTATAAGTAAAGGAAATTGGACACAGATGAATCCATGGGGAGCATCGGAGAACATACAGCCATGTGCATTGCCATGTGATGGAAAAGCCAAGGAATTCCAAATACTGCTGGCCAGCCAGAAGATACTGACCCAGGGAGGAAGCAAGCCTTCTAACCTCTGAAACTGTGAGCCAATAAATTCAGCTAACCCACTGTATGGTTTTTGCTTCAGCAGTCAGGAAACAAAAACGCCGAGTATAACCCAACTGCATGACAGAGAGAGAGAAGATAAACAAATTGAAAAGCTTTCTGGTCTTGGAAGAAACTGGAATATTGCACAAAATGAAACTTTTAAAACCTATAATATATTATTTAGTATAATATAAATAATATTTACTTATATAATATATAAGTAATAATATACTCACAGTATATTGTATATATTCTATATATAATATATATAATAATATATTATATATAATATATATAATAATATTCTCACAGAAATTCAAGAGAAAATTTTGCCCATAAATACAAAACAAGATGCTATTCAGACTGAAAAACCAGGGATCGCAAATATTATTTGAGGTGAATCATATAATTACCGAAATGATTGAAAAATAAAGTTGAGAACATATAGTATGTGTGAATAAAGAAGGCAAAGTAATGGACAATATGAGAGAAATATAAGCAAAATAAACCATTGCAGAAAGTATAATATTTGGCCAACAGAAATCCAGAAAGGAAGATCAGAGAAAACTGAAGTGTAGTAAAGTGTCAAATAAATAATACAAAGAGACATTATAGTGCTAAAAATAATACGAAGAAATGTTCTAGTGCCAATGGACAGGAGTCTTCACACTGAGAGGGCCCCCTGGGTCCCTGGCACAAGGAATGACAGATGAAACACTCCTAGTCTCTTACAGAGGTATTTGATCTCTTATTAGCAATAATGGACACTAAAAAACAATCAAGAAAGCCCTTTAATGTTCTGCCAGAAAATAATTTTCACTCAATGCTTAAAAACCTATCAATTAAATGTAAGCCAGAATAAAGATACTAGATATTATGACAATTTTCCTCTCTTGTATCTCTTAGTGGGGCTCAATTAGAGGATATATTCTGAAAATGTAGTGAGTCAGCTAAGAAAGGGGTACCCATGGATCCATAAGATAATAATCCATCCTCCGAGAGCAGTGAAGAGAATTCACAGGAGGGCAGATGTGCAACAATCTTAGAGAATCTTAGAGAATGTCCAGTAAAGCTGGCATCTTTATCATATTCTTCGTATACATCAGACAATCCAGATTAATGTTAAAAGATATAAAACCAAAGGATGGAATGAGAAATAGTCTTAAGTATATGTTTTCACGGTTACAAAATTCACCAGAAGATAAACCAGAACGTAAAACAATTCCATTAAAGACAACACTGAGAGGATAGGAGAGTGTGAAGGATAGTGACAGTGAAATAAATTCTGGTATTTCTTATCACAATGCCAGTAAGTATCTTAACTTGATGAGTGAGAAATCTGAGATATGAAAATTATTTCTGGAGTTGTCAGTAAAAATCCTACAAACAGAAATGATTACAAAAGTTTGCCTCTCTAGAGTGGGTCTAATGTTCTGAAGAGGTGGGGCTAGACATTCTTGCTTTTCATTTCAATTTTCTAAAATAAAATTTAAAAAATTAAAGTAGAACTTATAGCACTATTCAGCATGGCCGTGGCAGCATCACCAATTAACCTGGGGACTAAATTCATTGTGCTTCCAGGTTCAGACAATAAATGATGCTTGTTTTCTTAGTAACTAAGAGTTTCCCCACCTCCTAAATGGTCAGTGATAAAACTATCACTTCAGGAATGGCCTCTGTTTGAAGTCTTAACTACCTGAATCTTCAGATGTGTTTTCCAACTTTGTTTTCTTTTCTACAAAACAAAGTCTTTAAAATGCTTCATGATCTGAAATCCTGAGTCAACTAGAGTTCCATTTCTTTTCTTTTCTTTCTTTCTTTCTGTCTTTCTTTTTTTTAATTAGACATTCACAAAGTACAGTGATCTATTTTTTTTTAAACATGGTCCTTTTTTGGACTGTTTGGCAAACTGACCCAGAGACTACATCTATTGTCCGATACTATCAATTCACCAGGCTGCAAAAAACCCTGTATCTTCATTTCCTGTGAAGAAGTTCCCTGGTGATGAAAGGCTCTATTAGGTAAGGATAGTGTAACATGACTCACAGTCCCCTGTCAGCTCTATTGAATTCTAAGCTCTGTCTCAGAACTGGTTTGCTTTCCTCTTAAATCTTCTGGTGGTCCTTGCACCTCCACCCCCATCCCCACGCCAGTTAACTTTGAGGTACCATACACGTAAGGGTAGACAACAGATCCTTTAGGGAGTGAAATAAAATCTGCTACTTGACCCATGAGTCATGTCTTCAAACCTAAAGAAGGAAAGGAAAATGCTAACCAAATCACCACAACTGAACAATAAGATGTCAATGAGGGGTTGAGGACCATTATACCATTATATTTGTTTACAGATGCTATACTTTTTTTTTGGCTTTGTATATCTATTATGTTCTTACATTTGTAAGGTACCAACCCTTAAAAGAATGCTCTATTTTATTTTGAGTTTTACTTTCATTTCTTGTATTTATATGTGTCTTCCTCTCTTACACTGGTAACTTAATTCTAAGTGAAATTTTAGGAGACACCATGGAGCATAACATAAGCAGCTTGAGTCCTAAAGTCAAGTGCTGTACCTGAACAGTTATAAGTAAACCATGTCTATTTCCTGAGTCTTAGTTTCTTCATCTCTAAATATGCTGTAACACATGTGAAGTCCATGTACCACATGGCCTGAGCCCAGCAGTATGCAGTATTAATAAAACTAAATCCCCACCAAAATTTTGAAAAGTGATTCAAATATTGATTGCTGTTGCTCCCAAATACCAATAGAGGATTAATTTCATAGCAGAAACACTTATAGTCATCTTTTGACATTTTTTTAAATATCTGGAATACTTGCAGTTGTCCCCAAGTCCCTTCCTTTAAAAAAAAAGAAAGAAAACATAAACCCACTGCTGACTGATATTCTTCCAACATAAGTCCACACTGTTTTTTGTCTCTTTCTCTCTCTGCTCTTATTTTTGATATTTTCATTTTATTTTATGAAAACATTCACGAAGATTCTGACACCCCAGGTTCGCAGTGTCCTTCCCTACCCCAGAGGATGGCCTGCTATAGAATTACTTCCAACCCGAACACATAGGGATAAACTTCTCCCCTTATTATAAAAGTCTAATAATAGATTAAACTCGAACACCCAGTCTCCATCTCGTCTGCTGCTCCTTTTCTGGGTCAGTGAGGCAGGCTACTTCAGAAGCACAGGACGTTCAAGCTTTGATCCTAGAGACAAATACTGCAGTTGCTCAATTCATTACTGTTCCCAAGGCCTTCAAGACATATCATAACTGTTCTATTTCCGTGGCAAGCCCTCACCATAATTCAGAGCTCCTTGCCAATCAATTTCTTAAGTCCCTAGTAGCAAATACCTTACATTGTTGGTTTCAAATTCAAATCCTTGGAAATAGAACCGCAGCCAGTAGAGCAGGTTCTAAACCATTAACCCATTCCAGGCATAGGAGCCACACCTCCTTCCTGAATGGTCTCTCATTTCTTAAGAAATCTGACATTTTAAGGTTGCAAAAAGCTAATTTGCAACCTTCAGGTACATAAAGGAGCTTTCTAGCCTATCTCAATTTAGTGAACTCATTTAACACTAAGTTAAAAAGAAAAAATAATCTAGATAGGAACCCAATGTCAGATAATAGATTATCTCTCCAAAGAATTATTTTAATATCAGAATAGTAGCAAAGGTTTCTCTTCAGATTTGTGTGGCATTCCAGGGACAATTGTAGATAACATTTAATCATGGTGAAATTCTACTCTCACCTCAGTTCTAAGTGATTATTTACTCCAAGGTACCAGAGGAATGAGATTTTACATTCAAATACTACAACCACAGAAAGCCCAAGTACCTCATGGCACTACAGCACAGTGTTTAAAAATCCAAAATATAATTTGGAAGTCACTTACATATACATTGAAATTTCTCAGCAATGCCAAAAGATGAATTTCTATGGAACGCAACACAATTTATTAAAATCCTTTTTGTCTTCCTCTTGAACATGCTTTCTCCCATGTAAGTTCCCAAATTCTCTCTGTCTCGATATGTATCTCATTCATTTCATACTGCCCCAAAGACTCTGTCTTCCACCTTAAACTCTCAAAATCTCCCATCAAACCCAGACCTTGCTCTTTCTCTCTCCCCCATCCTTCTAGATACAGTCAATTTTCTATCTGCTCTTTGCAGAGTCAATCCTTCATGCTGGTTCTCCTCTTATCAATCAGCCCAAATATAGTCAGCAAAGATAGCTCTTCTCAAAGAAAAGACTAGAATGAAAAACAACCCTTAGTAGACTTCCATTAATATTTTTCCTGTTACATAGCAATAGCACTACCTATGACAGAAGGTTGATTTGGAAGTTCAATGAAATAATGCATTTACATATATTCCTGAAACATGGGTTTTGAAGAAGTTTTGGTTTAAGAAGTTAAAGTAGCAAAATAGGAAACAGAATACAATTTGGCCAGAATCCTGTCTTCCTCTGGGTACAGCCTTTCTGTCTCCTTGCCCCACTCCCATTTAATATCCTGATGAAATAGCAAGAATAAGAGAAAGGATGAGATAAAGGATGGCTGAAAAGAGATTAGTGGTTTGCATGGGGAATGAGTGAACGGTGTGGAGGGAAATACACTTGGCTTAGCGTGCCTGCTTGCTCTGTGAGCTGAGCTGTATATATGGCAGGTGGTAAGGAGGGCAGAGGCAGCCACAAAGCTCCAGAACAGCTGCTTCTTTCTCTTTTGCCACTCAACATGTAGAGAATCTGGGCAGTTTAGGGGCAGCCACTAGGGAGCAGCAGCAGATGGCTGCCATGCTCTGGAGGTATACTCTTGAACACTGAGAGCTCCAATTTAAAAAAAAACAACCATTTTTTATATGCTAATAAATATGACAGTAATAGGCTGCAAAGAAACACATTCTTGGAAAATTACAGTTCTATATTGTATTCTTTAATTTAGTTCTCTAATTTTATATATCAATTATAGGACAATTATAACACTTATAGAAAAAAGAGAATTAAAAATAAAAAATATTTTTCTCTATCTTGCCCTTACCAGTCTGAAGTAAGGGGAAAATGGTCAAGTAACAAATCTCCAAGGGATTTTTCAGATTCAACTCACACTTCCTAAGAACCTACTCTTTGTGCCTATTAAAGCACCAGATCTTCCCCATGGGCATTACCTTATGTGCAGAGGGAAGGGGGCGGGGAACAAAATATTAGTAATGCAGATGTGTTGAAATGCATGCAGAGTCAATTCTGGTGGAATTTGTCTTACCCCAAAATTTATTTTATAAATTCTCCCAAATGAGAAAAATGACCACATTAAGGTCATTTTGCTGTTTTTTTTTTTAAATGTGGCTTTGTGTGACTGCTATTTACAAAATGATTGTAGCCTATGAAAGATGAATTTGCAGACTACAGTATTTTATTCCAGATACAAAAGTTTGCTGCAGCAAAGGAAGTCAGACCCGAAACAGCTTCAGCATTCTAGGGATGGTAAAGGATTTTTATAGACATAGAAAGGAAATTAGCTTGGTCATTATTGATCAGATCAGGGTTTGGCCATATTATAGGGGTGGATTGAGGGCAGGTAGGTTTTATTTTGTGTTGGACCAGGGTCATGATTGGCTATTTGAGTCAGCTGGCTTGGTGGGGATTTTAAATTGCAAAAGATAAAGAGAAAACCCAGAGGGATCTGCTTTTATTTTTATTTATTTATTTATTTATTTATTTATTTATTTATTTATTTATTGCTCTGAGGGGGCCTAGAGCTTTCTCTATAACAATTTTATCAGGCCCCCAAAATTACAGCCAACAATTCTGCAGCATTTTTTAAGTTTACGAAGTATTTTCATACACAAAATCTTTTTGATCTTTAAGAAGATTCTGTATAATAATATCTATGAATCAATTCATAAGTGAGGAAAAATTCCAGAGCTGTGGTGTCTTGACAGGATTCAACTCTGCAGGGAGCAGAGCATTTTAGTAAGTCTACAGCAATGAACACTATGCCTAGGCTTTACCATGACGCTGACAGTACTTGCTGCCACTTGCCTACTAGTTTAATAGAGTTTTTATGGAATGAATGCGCAAAATTTGGTCGATTTGCTAAGAAAGGGAGTTTCACTTTCCTGGTTCCTGAAGTGCACCAAGGGTGTTTATAATTTTTCAATTGAATGAAAGCTCAGCCCTGATGTGTCCTGAATTTCTTCACTAAGTCACTCAGTTACAAATGCAAAATTGCAGCATTTAGGACAAAAAAAAAAAAAAAACAGCAATTAGTGCTCAGCTTAGTCAAAATTGGTTCATTTAAACTATAACTGTTTAGCACTTCATTAGCCAACATTACTGAAATAGTGATGAAGTAAATTTTGATTGCTGTTATGCCTGCCTCAAAACATCCCTAAATTCCTTAAAGTGATATCAGATCAATATTAAGTTCAAGAAAATACTACAGAACAGAGTAATGTGCTTTGTAAAATAAAACCTGCTTGTCCCATATGAAAAACTAGGAAAGATTTATGGTTAGGATTCAGAAGACATTATCCTATGGAAATAAGCCATAAATTAATGGCATGCCTACTCACTAATAATTTGAATGGCCAAACTGCACTGGTAAATTATGATTATCTCTGAAAGCCATCTCTTTATAGACTGATGACAGTTAATCTTCCTAATAGGAGGTTGTAATCAGACTATTTCCTTATAGTGAATGATCCATAAGGATGGAATTCACATTCAAAGTTGAAACCTCACTTCCAAAATTTGCAATATTAATAGACCTTCTTTGATTCCCCTTCCTATTCTCTCTGTTCTCCATGAAAATCCCAAGACCTGCTCTTTGTGCCTGGAAATAATCCATCCCTTCTCCCCACATGTCCTACCTTCATATTCCTGCCCAGATCATTCAAAGTCCATTAGGAAAAATGTGACTTCCTTGCTAACATGTTCCCCTATTGCAATCTCTTTTTTAAGACCTCTTTCTCCTGAATTCTACTCAAGCCAGAAACCTGACAGTCATTATGAACTCCATTTTCACATGTTTTCCCATCTCCAATCAATCACCAACTGCTGATTGATTCCACTTAATGAATGCTTTTTAGAGCATGCACACTGATGTTAGATATATCAGCTCTTGAATGTGGTCTGTTTTCCACTAGCTAGTGAATTCAAATAATCAACATGTTGCTAATTTTAGTTTCTTCTTTAAAATAGCCATTCTAAGATTACCTAACTCACAGGGTTATAAGGATTAGATGAGTTAATAAAAATAAACTACAATTTAGGTGGAAAATTCACCTTAAGCCAACATTTCTCAAAGTAGATTTCAAGGAATATTAGCATGACAAAACATTCTTCAAATAGAAAGGGTTTCATGATGAAATTAGTAAGTAGTATATCAAATGGTCCCTTCTCACCCAGTTACAATGCATATTAACATATTAACAGTCTCCAAAGTAGTGCAGGAAAACAAAAATAGTTGTCCTACCATTCCCTAAACTGATTGGCCAAAAGCCTTTGTGTGCATATATTACAGCTATTTATAATCCTGCAGAACCAGTCTTCTGAGGAAGGTACTTCAGGAAATGCTGATTCAAATAAGAACCATAGTCATCATCTTGGAATTTATTTCAGCCTTTTAGCCTCAGGTGTCCAACAGACTGAGAGAAAAAAAAATACTGCAAAAGAACATCTCCTGATGGTCAGAGTCATCACAAGCTCTCAAAACGAAAATTAATTAAATCCTGGTCTATGGGAATCTATACCATAAGGGTGTAGAACAGTATGAACTTTCTAAGGCCAATTATTTCTTAACAATCTCTTATAGGATATGAAAAGTATTCCTTTTCATACAATGCCCAGCAATTGCATATCCAGCTAGTATCAGATGAGAAACTTCATCTCAGGACAAAAGTTTAACATGCAAATAGGTGAAAATCTGATAAACCAAGGGAAATACTCTGAAGAGTCTCAGGAAAGGGGTAGATGAGCTCAGGACCGTGATGAAAGCAGAATTGAGATGTGATCCCCATACCGAACTCCAATACACCTACCTCCAAATGCAAAACTGTTTTCTATGTACTAAGCAAGCGGGCAATAAATGCTTGTAGACTGACTGTTTCAATGTTATAAGTCACATGCAACCAGATTTTGATGGCACAGCAGGGATTCTGAAATAATTTTATTTTTTCTTTTAATGGGAGCAAATATAAGCTAGCTCACACTTATTGTTCAGATATGGTCTGTTCTTTAAACATGACATCCCCTAATTTTCATGAACATAGGACCTAACTCTTCATTGAAAAGTGCTTTTCAAATAAATTGGCATTCATAAAATTACATTAGTCATTTCTGCTTACTTTGTTTGAATTCAGTTGATCTAATAAAATAAATATATTCTTCTATAGCAGAGTCCTATCTTTTAAGCATCTTATAAAAATATGCTGCTGTGAGGGCACAAGAAAACTAATAGGGTGATTTTTTTGTTAAAGGTAAGGAAAATAATTACGTTTTCCTTATTAAACGCTCCCATTTCAGTTTTAGTTTTCACATGCTATAAGCAGCCTTGCTTCTTTAAAATAAATACTCAAAATTGAAAATAAGATACATAAGAAATCACATAAGGAAAACCTCTGAATTCTTAAACACCAATGATAAAAGATCCAAGGTGCATATTTTAATGGCAATCATTTAGTAGCAATAAAGTTTCCTTTTTTTATTTTCTAGAAATACTCTACTTTAAAATCATTAAATATAACTGGTATAAAATTTTTATATAAAAATTGTTTAGTCTGGTTCTGAAATACCACTTTTTCTTGTAACTCTCCTCTAAATACACTTAAACATCCTGCAAATAATTCTATAGATAATCATTTTTAAAAACTCTGAAAAGTGCAAAGAAGAAAAAGAAGGTGGACAAGCCAAGGCCTTCAGGACTTGAAAACGACACTGTTATGAGTTTGCTGGATTTTCTTTTTCATTTCCTGTATATCTCAGACTGGGGAACCAGAAAAGCTTGCTGGCATACACAACAAGAAAAGACTGCTCTCTCTGGTACAAGGGCCAGGAAAGAGAGGGATGCTATACTGGTTTGTGAAATGCAGCTCGAAGGCAATGTACAAGAAATGGAATGGCTTTTGAAAAGGGAATTTATTACGTTCCAAGTTTACAGTTCTAAGGCCATAAAAATGTCCAAACTAAGGCATCCAGAGAAAGACACCTTGACTTGAGGAAGGCCAATGTCTGTCATTTGGGAAAGCATGTGTACGGTGTCACATAAGAAAGCATGTGGATGCTGGTCCTTGTTCCCAGTTCCATTCTTTTCAGCTTCCAATGCCAGGAGTTTCCCTCTCTAAGCACTTATGGGCCTTCACTTAGTTCCTTCAACACACAATTCTGGGCTGTGGCTTGGTTTGCCTCTTGAACCTTCACACATCTGTGTCTAGGCATCTGCTCTCTCTGTCAGCACCCTAAACATTTTCAAATGTCTGCATCTCTGTTGGCACTGAGCTTTCACCAAATTGTTTTCCCTTTTCAAGGACTCCAGTAAACTAATAAAGACCCATGTTGGGGGGAAAAATGAAAAAGGCCCCATGTGGCCAAAAAAAAAAAAAAAAAACCCACCTTGAATGGGCAGAGTCACATCTCCATCTAAGCAAAAGGTTACACCCACAACTGGGTGTGTCATCTCCATGGACGCAATATAAATTTTCCACCCTAAACAATAGGTCTTCCCCCTCAACTTTGGATTAGCTAAGAAAACATGGCTTTTCTGGGGTACATAACAATTTCAAACCAGCACATTCTACCCTTTGCACCCCAAAAAGACATGTTCTTTCTGTATACAAAATATATTCATTTCTTTACAATATTACAAAAGTCTTAAACCATTTCAGTAACAATACAAATAGCATACCAAGTCAAAAACAGTACAAAATCTCATCAAAGTCAGTTACAGGCATGATCTGTTCTAATGCAAAAAACTTTCCTCTGGCTCTGGACCTGTTAAACTCAGAACAAGTTTTCTGCTTCCAATATACAAAGGAGAAACAGTCATAGGATACATGTTCCATTGCCATAGGGAGATATCAAAAGGAAAACAGGGGTCACTGGACTCAAAGAGTTCTGAAAACCTGCAGGGAAAAATCCATTAGATTTCAAAGTCTGAGAATCATTTACAGAATAATGTTTCAACCTTTGGGTTTCAGAGAGCAGTACTCTCATTCTCTCTATGGGCTCTAAGTGCAGTGGCCATGTTCTCTTCAAATGCTGAGGTGAGAGTTGCAAAATTATGGCACATTGGGGGCACTACTTTTCTCTTGGCTCCACCCTCTCCAAGCAGACTCTCTGTCATATCCAGGGCACACACTCAACCACCCCAGAACAATGAGCCAATTGCCAGGCTCCCCCCAATCCTGGGTTTATGCCCTCCACCCTCTGAAACCTGAGGCTCCCAAACTCTTCCCAAACATTGAGATGGAAGACATGCCCTCTGCTTCAAGGACTAACTCACTCTCTCCATGTGTATGGGTTGGTTCACTCTCCTGGCCCGAGATTTCCTGGCTCCAGGGCTTAGCTTCCATGGTTCTGACTTCATGTCAGTTTGAAACTGCTGTGTACCCCAGAATAGACATGCTGTTTAATCCTCGTCAATACTGTTGGATGGGATCTTTTTTACTAAGTTGTTTCCATGGAAATGTGATCCGCTCAATTGTGGGTGGTACCTTCTAATTAGGTAGTTTCCATGGAGATGTGTCTCCACCATTTAAGGTGAGGTTGCTTACTGGAGTCCTTTAGGAGGGAACCATTTTTGGAAAAGCTTCAGAATCCACACAGCCAAAGACATTTGGAGATACAGAAGGAAAACGCCTTATGAAATGAGAACCTTATGAAATGAGAAACTGTGAGAGAAAGCTGGCATATGTTGCCATGTGCCTTCCCAGCTGAGAGAGGTGCCCACATTCCAAAGACCCCAGCAGTTGCCAGCTGCATGCCTTTCCAGCTGACAGAAGTGTTCCAGGTGGCATCAGCCTTTCTTGAGTGTCCATACCCTCATGTTAGTGCCTTAACCTGGACATTTCATGGTGTTAGAACTGTAAACTTACAATTTAAAAAATTATCTTTTTAAAAAAAGCTGTTCCATTTCTGGTATATTGCATTTGGCAGCTTTAGAAAACCAAAGCAGCCTTTGAAGTCATTTTTTTTTTCTTCAATCTGTCCTTTTTCTGTCCATTTTAGTCCATACTGGCAGTGGTTCCATTCATACAGATCTTGCAAGAAATTTGTTGTTCTTCATGCAGCATACAGGGATCATAGCCATCAAACAATAGGATTTGCCACAAATCCTTTCTGGATAGCTCCATCTCCTTGTCCTGTAATAGCTGATTACTTCCATGTTTGGTTAAATCCTCATGTGGGGCACTATTCTCTGAGGTCCCCATTTCTGGAAGCCTAGAATTTGCCATACCATCAATTTCTGTTTTCAGTTCCCAACAGTTCAGTTCTCAACTTTTCTCTTTCCTGTTGCATTTTATTATAAACTGCAAGGAGTAGCCAGGCTGCATTTTCCACATTTAGTTTGGAAACTTCCTCAGCTAAATATCCCAGCTGTGGCTTTAAAATTATGCCTTCCATTCAAAACCAGTAGCCAATTTTGCCAAATTCTCCACCACTTTAAAACAAAGATCACCTTCCTTCCAGTTTACAATAATGCATGTATCATTTCTGCCTAAGGCCTTATCAGAAGAATCTTTAGCATCCATATTTCCACCAACAGTCTCTTCAAACTAATCTGTACTTTCTCTATGAACGTCCTCACAGTTCTTCCAGAATCTTCCCCTTACTTATTGAAAAACCCAAGCCAACATGTTTGGTATTTGCAAATCACAGCACCCCACTTCTCTGGTACATAAATCTATTTTGGGTTGTTAAATGCTTCTGGACTGCAATATACCAGAAATGGAATGGCTTCTAAAAAGGGAAATTATTAAGTTACAAATTTACACTTCTAAGGCCATAAAAATGCCCAAACTAAGGCATTCAGAGAAAGATATCTTGACTCAAGGAAGGCCAATATCTGTCACATGGGAAGGCATGTGGCTGCCATTCACTGGTCCCTGTTCCCAGTTCCATTGCTTCCAGCATCCAATGTCAGTGGTTTCCTCTCTAAGTATTTCTGGGCTTTCACTTAGTTCCTTTGGGACACAACTCTTGGTTTGGCTTGGTCAGCTTTTCATGGGAAGGCATATGTCAACATCTGGGCTCTGCACCTCCAAGGCCTGTGTCTAGACATCTGCTCTCTCTGTCAGCATTCTAAGCATCTCCAAATATCTGCATTTCTGTTGACTCTGAAGCAATTGTTCGCCAAGCATCTGAGTTGCCTCCAAAATGTTTCCCCTTTTAAAGGACTCCAGAAAACTAATCAAGACCCACCTTGAAAAAAAAAAAAAAGACCCAGCTTGAATGGGCAAAGTCACATTTCCATCGAATCAAAAAGTCACAGGGGTAGGCATGGCTCAGTGGCAGAGTTCTTGCCTGCCATGCTAAAGACCCAGGTTGGATTCCTGGTGCCAGCCCATGAAAAAAAAAAAAAAAAGAAGTCACAGGCAGTGCAATGTGGCTAAGTGGCAGAATTCTCGCCTGCCATGCCAGAGACCTGTGTTCAATTCCCAGAGCCTGCTCATGACAAAATAAATACATAAATGAATAATTAAATAAATAAAGTCACACCCACACACCCACAATTGGGTGTATCACATCAACATGGAAACAATACAAAGTCCCCTCCCTACACAATAGGTCTTCCCCCACAAGATTGGATTAGGAAAGGAAACGTGGCTTTTCTGGGATGCATAACAATTTAAAACCAGTTCAGATGCCTAGCAGGGACTTGGAGAGGAGATCCAGACCCCGTGGAAACAGTGGCCATATCTTCCCTCATCAGAGGCATCAGAATCAGTGAAGGAGTCTGGGTGTGAAGACCCCCATGCTGCTTCTCACATGGCAGCAGCAGGCAGTTTTCTTCCCGCTGAACCAAAGGTACCAACAAATCCCGTGGCTCCTGCCCTTCTTCTGAACAGCAAACGGCAGCCCAGGTAGACATTTCCTTATCCCAGTGGCACCATAAGAGATACAGTGGGAAGCCCACTGGAACCAGATAGCTAAAGAACAGGCCAAATTTCCTTTCCAAGGTCTTTAATCAGCCATCACCAACCTAGCAATAGCAAGTAGCCAGGGAGCACCTTCCACCCCCATAGGTACCTTCAACAGGACTCCAGAAGGGGTTCACGTAGAGCCAGAAGAATGAAGTAGATAGCACTGCAAAGGGCTGAGAAAATCAAACTGTTCTTGGAACTACAGTTCACAAATATAGGTCAGAACCTACATGCTAACCTTAAACAGTGCAAAACAGATCATTTAAATAGGATCAAGACATATCCCATTGTTCAGAATACAATAAAAAAAGCATTCATCAACAACTAGGAAAATAAAAATTGAATGAGAAATGACAACCATCTGATGCCAAAAACAAGATGAACCAGATGCTGAAAGTATATGACAAAGATTCAAAAAGTTGCTTCAATGACTAATTAAAAATCCCCTTGAAACAAATAAAAAAAAGAAAACATCAGCAAAGAAGCAGAAGCTATAAAAGAGATACAAATGGGCTGAAAACACAATAATCAAAATGAAAAAGTCCTTGTAGGGGCTCAGGGATGAAGTGAAGAGACCAAAGTTAGAATCTGTAAACTTAAGGAAAGATAAATAGAATTTACTCAATATTAACAACAGATAGAAAAAGACTGAATAAAAAAAGTGAACTGAGCCTCAAGAACCTGTAGGATAATAACAAAATATCTAACATTCATATCATCAAAATCCCAGAAAGAAGTTGAAAAAAAATTGAAAAATAATGACTGGAAACCTCCCAAATTTGGCATACGACATACTCCTACAGATTCAAGAAGCTTAGTGAGTCCAAAATAGTATAAACCCAAAGGAATTCATACTAAGCCATGTTAAAATTAAACTTTCAAAAACTAAATACAAAGATAAAACTCATAAAAGTAACCTGAGATAAATGATATGTAACCTATGGAGAACACCATTTCAAATAATGAAATGGTGAATTCACCTGAAATCATGGAAGCCAGAAAAAACAGAAACAGAAAGAATAACATAATGGTAAAAATACGCATAAATATAATAGACTACACGTCTCCTAATGACTTCATTAAATCTCATTTGATGATTCAAGGAAAAATTATAACAATATCTGTTGTGGTGGTCAGTGTCTATAGGGTAAATATTTAAGACAATTTTATTTTAAAACTGGACAGGGACTTAAATGGAAGTACAGTTTCAAAACTTCACGTGAAGTGGTGAAACACTGATACCAATAGGCTGTGGTAAGTAATACTGAGATAAACCACTAAGGAAACTATAGGAAAGCAACACACTCAAAAGCAACATAGATAAAACAAGGTGGAATAATAAAAATGTTTAAGTAACCCACAGAAAAGTAAGAAAAATGCAGTAGAAGAATTAGAAACAAAGGAAAAGTAGAAAACAAATAATAAAAATAGATTTACATCATAATAAGAATGTTGAATATAAATGGTTTAAGTACGTCAATTAAGACAAATGTTGAAAGATTGAAAAAAGAAGCAGGACCCAAATATGCACTGTTTGTATGAAATTCTCTTCAAACAAAATGACATACATAGTTTGAAAGTAAAAGGATGAAAAATATGTCATGCTAACCTTAATAAAATAGTAGAAGATAAAGTAGACTTGAGAGCAAAGAGAATTACTAGTGACAAGGCTTCTGGCAATGGTCAGCAATCTATGGCCATCTGTGGTAGCACATAAGTCAATCTCTTCCTCCAACAAATGGTCACCTCTTTTTCTGTTTCTTGGTGTCCAATTTTCCTCTCTTTAAAAGGACATTAGTCATATGACATTAAGGCCTACCCTACTCTAGTTTGGCTTCATCTAAATGATAAATACCATCTAAGATCCTATTTACAAATAAGTTCACATTTACAGGGTGAGAGATTAGGATTTGAATATGTCTTTTTGGAGTACACATTTCGATCTATAGCACACATATCAATAACCTAAATTCTTACCTAAAGACTAAATCCAAACTAAACAGGAAGAAGGAAACAATAAAGATAAAACAGAAATCAATGACATTGTAAACAGAATAGGAATAGAGAAAAATCATTGAAACCAAAAGCTGGTTCTTTGGGAAAAAAAATCAATAAAAATTGATAAACTTATAGAAAGACTGAAAGATAAAAAGGAGGATACAAATCACTACTAGCAATAATGAAATAGAAGATATCACTACAGATTCTGTAGTCAATAAAAGAATAAAAAGTGAATCCAAGAAGAACTTTATGCTCATAACTTCACAATTTAGAAGAAATGGACCAATTTTTCAAATGCTATAATCTATCAAAACTCAAGTAGGATATATAGATAACCATAATAGTCCTATAACCATTAAATAAATTGAATCTATAATTTAAAAAAGCTACCCTAAATCAAATCACCAGGCCAAGATAGTTTTACTGGATAACTTTCCCAAACATTTAAAGAATTAACACCAATCACTTCCAGAAAATAGAATGGAGGAAACACTTATGCCATCCTGACCAAAACGGGGAAAAGAAGCACAACAAATAAAGTATCAGTGGCTGAGAAATTTCATATAGAATCAAGAGGCTACCTTGGAGGTCACTCTTATGCAAGCTTCAGTTAGATATTGCTACCTATCATAACTTGCCAAACCCACCCACCAAAACCATTCCAGCCAATCCTAAAGAACACCTAGGGCAATATATAAGATTTTACAATGCAACTTCCCCAACAACCAGTTTCATCCCTCCATCCAATATTATTGACAGCCCTTTACAATATGAAAGTGAGCATTGCCCAAATACCCCTAAAGAGTAGGAGAAAGATCAAAGGTGATGGCTTTTTAGTTATACAGAGAAGTTAGAGTTTAACAAATGAGTATGATTGCTAAATCATTATATTGATATTTCTTTTAGTTTCCAGTACCTTAGAGTAGCTAGAAGTGACAACCTAAGATTGTGGCATTGTAATGAATACCAAAGTCTAAAATTCATTCTATAACTAACTGTTGCAATGTGCTTTGAAATTTATTGCTTTTTTGTATAAATGTTACTTTTCACAAAACAGAAAAAAGAGTCAATTGTGATGAGATACACATACACACACACACACATATATATATATATATTCCTCCTAGCCTCCAGTGTTTTGGAGCAGCTAGAAGGAAAAATCTGAGATGATGGAATGGTAGTCCATGACAAATTCTGGGATCTGTTCTGCAACACGTATTGAAGAACGCTTTGATAATTATTGCTTTTTCTTTCTTTGATTTGTATATATGTAATACAATAAAAAAAAAAGTTCAAAGGAAAGAGGCCATAAGGGGGAAAAGAAATGTAACAAATAAGGCTTCAGTGGCTGAGAGTGTTCAAATAGAGTCAAGAGGCTACTCTGGAGGTCACTCTTATGCAAGCTTCATTTAGACATTGCTACCTATCACAACTTGCCAACCCTAACTAAAACCATTCCTGCCAATCATGAAGAATACCTAGGGCAATATACAAGATTTTATAAAGGTCCTATGTACTAGGGTAACTTTTCAGAATCCTATAACTCCAAATGGGTCCTTGGAGCAGATAATTCCTGGAATGAAGAGGGGCCAGCCACTCCAGAATATCAACCAGTTCCATCCTTCCATCCCATATTATCAATAGCCCCTTTCAACATGTAAAAGGTAGAATGGGCATAGCCCAAATACCCCTAAAGAGGGGGAGAAATATCAAAGGTGATGGTGGAATTATACAGAGAAGGTAGGGTTTAACAAATGAGCATGACTGCTGAATTATATTGATATTTCTTTTGGTCTCCAGTGTCATGTTGCAGCTAGAAGAAAAAACAAAAATCACGGGCTGCGACCAATACAAAACTAAAACCTGTTCTATAACTACTTGTTAAAATGTACTTGGAAATGTATTGCTCTTTTGTATATCTATATTATATTTCACAATAAAAAGAAAAAAAAAGAAGGTCTACAAAAAATCTACAGCTACCACCAAACTTAATGGTAAAAGATTAAGTATATTCTGTCTAAGATCAGACCTACTACTCACCACTACTATTCAATTTAGCTAGCAACATAGGCAAGAAAAGGAAATAAAAAGTATATGATTTAGACACAAAGAAGTAAAGCTTCCCTATTTTCAGATAACATGATTGTCTCTGTAATTATCCCAAAGGATCTATTTTAAAAAGCTGCAGTAAATGGCATCATTCATATTTCTATATACTAACAAGGAATGTGTGGAACTGAACTTAAAACCCAATACCATTTAAAAACTGCTTGACCTCAAAATGAATTACTTAGGTATACTCTCCACAAAACTTGTGCAGGATCTGAATATTGACAATTTTAAAATTCTGACAAAACAAATAAAAAACAATCTATATAAATGGAGAGACACATCTTGCTCATGGGTTGGAAGACTCAGCTTAGTAAGAGGTTAATACTCCCCAAAATGATCTATAGATCTTATTAAAATCCAAAAAAGCTTTTTTTTTTTTTTTGGTCACATAGACAAGCATCTTCTAAAATTTATATGGAAAGGCACAGGAACTGTAATAACTAAAGTCACTTCAAAACAAGAAATTAAGTGAGAAGAATCACTCTACCCAATATCAAGGGCTACTATACAGCAACAGTAATTGAGACAGTGTGGAACCAGCCAAGGAATAAAGACATATAATTAATGGAACAGAAGAGAGAACCCAGAAATAGATATGCCCAAAGTTTCAAAAGCAATGAAAATGAAGAAAAATCGTCTTTTCAACAAACAGTGTTGAATCAGTTGACTATTCATAGGCAAAAAAAAATGAGCCTTGGGCAGGCGATGGTGGAGACCCAGGTTCGATTCCCGGTGCCTGCCCATGCAACAACAACAGCAAAAAGAGTTGACCTAAATCTCACAACTTATAATGCAAAAGTCAAAATGGATTATGGACTTAAACATAAATGCAAAACTCTAAAACTTTTATTAAGAAAAAAAGAGGAGAAAATCTCTAGGGTCTCAGGCTAATAGATACAATAGATAAGACGTCCTTAGACTTGATCCCAAAAGCACAATCCATAAAACAAATAAAAAAGATAAATTGTATCCCCACCAAAGTTGGGAACATTTATTCTGTGAAAGACATGTTAAGAGGATGAAAAGACTGGAAGAAATATGTGGCAAAGAACTATATCTCAAATATATAAAGAGCCCCCAAGTTCAGCAGTGAAAAAACAAACTAATTAGAAAATAGGCAAAAGACATGAACAGACTGTCCACTGAAGTGGACATAATTTTGTCAAATAAGCACATGAAAAGATGGTAATCATCATTAGCTATTAGTAAATGCAAATTAAAATCACTACAACATATCACTTTATATCAATTAGGATTGCTAAACGTAAAAAATATTGACAATACCAAATGTGTTGAAGAATGTGAAGTAAAATTTGGTACTTTTCTCTATGTCCTTTTTTTTATATCCCTCTGCCAGTTCTTTAGGACTTTAAAGGAAGAACATATATTTTACATTGGAAACCTCTAGTTCATTTACAGTTGCAAACTTTTGCAATTTTCTTTGGATATAAAGGATCCATAATCTCAGTAAAAAGGTTTAGGGGTTTGGGGAGGATTCCAGCTTCTGGCACTATTTCCCTTCCTTAAAAATGGAAGCTTTGAGAAAAGATGCCATGTTAAACTTTTGATTCAGTCAATTGACATTTATTCTTTTAGTTCTACGCTCTTGTCAGCTACTGACCTCCATCTATAGCTAGGGATATATATTTTATTCATATATATTACTTTTCAGTTCTTAACGTAATTTTCTTATACATTGTAGGTTTTATAGCGCTGAGTCCATGAGCTTTTTTAAAAGTATCCTAGGATTCAAGGTTCACACAGATTTCAGTTAAATTCACCATAAAATTATTTCTCAACAGTTATTCCTCTATTGCAGAATTTTCTTTTATGTTTCTAATTTTATTTTAACCTTAGTCTACTCTTCATGTTAAAAGTGCACTTAATTTATTCCCCCCAAGGTTAAAATAAGTATTAAAATATAATTCATTCTAATTTTTATTACTTAATTATCCCCATAGCAGTCTAAAGTCACCATCTTCCTTGATCCTTCTTTGGTGCTGGTATAAAAGACGTGCTTTAAGTTCCAATATATTCTTTGCTTTGCTTTTTTTTATTTAGCATCTCTCATTTTTTTATGCTCTCTTTTTTCTTTTTGTGTCATTTTCATTATTATTTATTGAAATAACTAATAAGCCCCTATGACTTTTCCTCTTTTAATAGATTTTTAAATGTCCTATCTTTCTTTTCTCCCCCCAATAAACCATTAGATTTCCTGGATACTGTTAGGTCATCCCCAGCACCTGCCTGAAACTGGATTCAGATACGTGAACCAGCTTTTCAACTCCTCATCTGATTCACTCAGATTTGTAAGTCATAATTTTGTATATTCTTATAATTGAAGTGTGATTATTCAATTGCTCTATTAGACAGCCTAGAAGAATCAATTGGTTATTAATATTGATGAGAACATCAAATTTGACCACTAACTCAAATTCATTAACTCTTTTTATTCCTTCTTCCTAAATTCCTCACTTGTTTGTTAGTTTTTCCTACTATGATGCATGTAAGTCTATTTAAACATTTTATGGAACAAGACTCAAACCAAGTAGATGGACAGATGAGAGAATCTGTTGGATAATTAAATAAAATTGGAAAGAAATTAATTCTTTATTTTATAGCCTCTACCTAAATAATGGAACTATCTCTTCTCCAGCCAATCAGCATGCTGCTTCTAGTGACAATTTCCTGAATTTTAAAACTGAGCATATCTCTAGTAAAAATCTCCAGATGCTCACTACTGAATATCTAAATGCATTCTCAAAATATTTTCAAGACCCTACACAATTTAGCTTCAAGTCATCTTTCCTCATTTCCCACACCATCAGATCGTCCTTTGCTCCAACAGCTCAGAATCACACTCAGGTCCATAAATAAACTGTGCCATTTTCTATCTCCCTCTGAAAACCTAGGCAAGAGTTCATCTCTATCATTGCACTTACGAGTTGTATTATAAAATGATTGTGTAGGCAGGTTAGGCCTGTCAATCCAATGGATACTAATTCCTCATTGGTAGGTATCAGAACCCACTCAGCAAGTCTAAAGCTCTCAGGATATAGAAAATTCTCCTAATCGTTTGAATAGTAATAAAACTCAGTAGTATTTGTAAAAGTAAGCCCTGTCATGATCTTCTGGGGCCCATATATGTACTTCCTTTGCCCATGTGTCTGACTTTGGACTTTCCCTTGGTTTGCATCTGGCTTGACTGTATGGATTTTGTAAATAGATTCTTCATTCTTTCTCTCATAACTGAGTTCATCCTTGGCTGCCTTGATAATGGCAGAGAACAGTCTGTTCCCAGGTTGTGCCTCAGTTCAGGATTAGTTATTTTAAGTTAGTTCCCCTTTACGGCCTTGTGAAGATAACCGAGCTTTTATTTTTGGTTCATTCATCTATTCAGTGACCACTTATTGAGCCCCACATTGTGTACTTGATAAAGACATAAAGACAAAGAGAAAAGAGTCTTTACCTTTTATTATCCCACCACTTTGAGAAAAAAAGATAGGGTACTTTTCAATGCCAGACTGTTTCCTTTGAGCCTCACAGCTACTAAGGTCTCCCCAACCTATCTCCAACTGGACCAATCAGTTCCTCACTTCCTCAAACTCCAAACCAAGATAGAATATGTTTCCGTATGAACACACTGATCCTACTCTGCTAATAAGACCTTATGAACACTGATTCTACTCTGCTAATAAGAAGGCATGTCAAAGTTTGACAAGAATACAGGAATTACAGTTGGATGCATTGTGGGCTCACTAAAGAGGAGTATCCTTGGATTCTGCTCCTACTTAATGCAGCTAATTCAAGTGGGACAGTAGGGACCAAATCTGAAATACCTCTAAATCACTACAGCACCTAACATAACATGGCACATTGGGGACACTTTAATTTGGAGTGAATGAATGCCTCTTCAATGACCTATATGCCCTCCATTCATTTCTCATCTTCAAATTAATTTAATAATTAATCAGTTCAAATTTCATCCATGTCAAATAACTTCATACAGTCCTCCTAGCTGGTGTTTACCATCGCAGCCTGTGAATTTATATAGTTTATTCTTTACTCTGCAACTCTCCAATTATGCTTTTATTGTAGTTTTTGAGTACACAGTTGCCTTTTATGGATTGTAAATCCCCTGATACCTGAAAATATATCTTACTGAATCTTACTGACATAGCATCCTGCTTGGCAAAGAATAGTCACTGAATAAATAATAGATACATGAGTACACTTCCTAATCAATAATCCTGGATTATTGCTTCATATTTAGTCAGTATCTAGAAAATATCAGCACAGTATTCATGACATTCAAAAAATATTTATTGAGCACCTACTTTGGGCTTGGCAAGAATCTAGTTAAAAACTTAATCACCTTAACATTTGCTCAGCACATCAAAAACATGAATTTACAAATGTCTGTTATCACATAGACAGAGGTGTAAATCATGACCTAAAAATGACCTTTTTGAAAAGAATAAATTAGCATCTAATAAACAAATATACAGTTTTAAAGATTAAACATCTAGTTACAAGGAAAGAAAGCGAATGAAAGCATTTCAGAATAGAGTGCAAAGGCAGGAACTAGAATACCCTCTAAAGTTCTATTATAAGAACTTGGTCTCAGGAAATTGACTTTGCATTCTGCTCTGTAAGAAAGAGGGTGTTTTACATAATGCTTGTCTTGTAGGATATACCTTTTACATACGCTGACAAAAATATGCAAGAGATTTTCAAACGCAGGCAACTTTGGAAACAGGGAAATAGAGTCAAAGAGAAAATGCATGACTTTAAAGAGTCAAAGCAAATAAGGGGTCGGCTCCCCCAAAACTGTTTAACACCATTGAGAGATGATGTTCATCTCGAACAATGAACCCAAAAGGCAAATGGAGACCCAGGTTTTCTCTCTTTCCCAATCCAAGCAAGTTGAGGGAACCCTGGTAGAGCATCTGTGTGTTAAGACTGATAATCTATAGGGAAAGACATATATTCAAGTAAAATGCCATGTGATAAATACTATACTACAAGTATATTTGAAACACTAATTTAATGAGGTTAAGTCCCACCAGCCATTTTGCTCAGTTTTCTGGTTGTCCCCTGGACAATTGAATCACCAAGTCTACTTTTATTTTTTTCATACCAAAACAAATATTTTGGGCTTATTGGATAGGGACAGACCAGATATTCTGGTGTACACAGCTCTTCTTACAGTTAATCCCTACTCATAATATTAGGACAAAGTCAGAAAAAGACTTTGCATATATGGCTTCCATTTGATTCCTGGTTTGAAATACTCTTTATGATCCTTTGTGGTAGGCAAGTTATCCAGGCCAAATGAAACAAAATTATTGTTATCATATTCATTTAACACAATATATGTCAGGCACTATTCTAGGCTCTTTATATATGCAATGTCTTTTAATTCAAGGACTCTATGACACAGATATTATTGGTCCCATACAGATGAAGAAATGACTCGCCCAAGGCTACATAGGACTCATGAGTGGAAGGTCAAGATTCAAACATCTTTTCTGTCACTTTGAGGTCTTGTTCTCGAACACTATATTACAATGCATGTAATGGTCATAATAAGTTTATTATTATCCCCACTTAACAAATGAGGAAACTGAGGCTCAGAGGAATTTCAGTACCTTCCCAAGAAATGTTCTCATTTATGCAGTGGCCTTCAGAAAACTTAAATCAGGGTCAGTGAAGCCCTTCTCCTTCAAATCAGCCTTCCAAGGGCCACTGGGCCACTAATTACTGGAGCCGAGAGACTCTGAAGTCATTTTGCTTCACTATTTTTATTTTCAAATTATTTACTTGAAGAAAAAGAGGAGAAAAGAAAGGAACGAAAAAGCCTATCGCATTCCTACAGTCATCCACGAAAGTGGCTGTGGTTGGAAGCACACAGCAGTTAGCCCAGTGCTATTTGGAGCCCATCAAGTAACCCCAGTACATCTTCTCTGTGGCCCCAAAGCACCACGTGGCTGTCCTTTTTGAAGTTTGGCCTGTGCTGTTTATTCCCAACCTCTAGGTTACAATGTTTTGCAATCGCTAATAAAAACCACCTGCCTTTTGAAAAATTCAGCCTAACAAAGAAGAGAGTCCTAAGTGTTCAAATTTACTCTTGAGTAGATGACACACCATACATCCACGGACAGAGATTACAGAAGAGGAACCTAAATCGAAATAAACGAATTATACTAACTGCTATTAATTGCTGAATTAAGAACATATGTTAGTTCCATTAGCCAGAAAAAGAGACAATAATATTTAGAACAACAAAGACAATGCTTTTGAGGGAATAAAATACCTCACACATTTTTCCAGGGAGAAAAGAAAAGATCATCTATTTTAAAAATTCATTCATTTCACTAAAATATATTCAGGCCAAATTTGTTGTACTTCAATATGCCTGAGCATACACTGTCTGTGTATCCTCTGGTTGAATTCAGACTGGAAAATTGGCTCTCTGAGAACAAGCAGAATTGAGTCCAATAACTGGCTGATAAATGCTTACCATGGAGAGTGTGAAACCTATCATAAATCTGGCTTAATAGGATAAGGGCAGATGGGACACACAGGAAAGAGGAAAGTCTCCTCTCTATACCTGTACCTCTCTGCACCTGCCCGTCCCCTCACCCTCAGCACCCACCAGCAGCCAGGGCAGATTGGTAATCCTTCTCTGGGCTACCCCTGGTGAAATCCTGTACACACTTCTGTCAGTGCACCCATCTCATCACACTAGGATCATCGGTTTGAATGCCTGTCTCCCGTTCTAATCTGCCGGCTGCCTGAGAGCAGGTACCACCACTCACTCTATTCAAAACACCTAGCATGCAACAGGTGCATAGCAGGAATTTATTAAATCTGTTCCAAGTTAACCGAGTTGGTGACAATACCTAGCCATATGCTACCATAAGAAAAGAAACTGCATGCATTTTTCTTATATAAATTTTATTTTAAATGCATATAGATTTTTAATGTAATAAGAACAATATTAAAGACAGGCAGAAACAACTGGCTGGGGGAACACATGGCCAGAACTTCAAATGTGGAGATTCTCTCTGAACTTTCTAAAACAAACCAAGTGCTTCATCCGAGGGGGCCTTCACTTTTCTACAAATCACACTCATTACCAGGTCTCCCACTGATCATATAGAATCAGGAGATACTGGACTAAAAACTCATATTTATTGATCTCACATGTGTCAGGCACTGGTCTAAGCGCTTCATTGTATTATGTCATTTAGTTCTTATTAGAACCGTATGAGGTAGTGCTACTCATGTTTCCATTTCACAGATGTTGAAACTGAGGCACTGGAATGGATTGCTACCTTGCCTAAGATTGTAAGTACAATTTTAACAGTTTGGCAGCTTTCCAAGCACTCCCTACTCCAAGTTCAAGTAAGTGAAAGATCCAAAACTCAAGCATAAACTTCTTTTTTGTCTTGATAATCCCCAGAATTCAATCTTTGACTTAACTTCTCCCTATAGTCTCTTTCCCTGTTTTCTCCCGAGAGTCGCATTTCCCCTGTTTCAATAAAACTGGCAGTGATAGCTACTTATAAATGATCATAATCACTCATGAGAAATAATTCTTACAAATTGTTTTCATATATTTTATGAACAACAGCATAATAACAAACATAAAATTTTCATGCACTGTTAAATGAACATAAAAGAGCAGCTTGAGATTCAATATGAAGTTTAAAAATAAATACAGTATGTATATATGGAGAGAGGTAGGTGCGCGTGTGGGTATTTACATGTACAATTATTTTAGACATCTTTGCATTGGACATTTCTGCACATAGTTCTAGACCACTGAATTTTATGATGTTTAATCCTTAATCACAAGAATATAATAGGCAGTTTTACATCAGTGAAAGTCAGATGAAAAAAAGTAGCTTTCTTCTTTTAACCCTCGCCAATTTTGTTTTCATGTTTATTTATTCTATTTCACATAGGTCAATTTCAAAAGGACTTCTGCAGAAAAAGTATGAATTTTCAGATAGGTACCTATAGCCTATGGAGTTATCATGGTTATGTTTCAATAAATGTCTGTTTGGGTTCCAGAACACCGGATACGATTTTATCAAACTGCAACAAAGAGTAGATTGTAGATAGGTGGTCTCAAATAGAAGGGCAATAGATGGAAACATAAGCCTTCTCTGTGCACTGCTGAAATAAGGAGCTGTGATAATTATCAGGAAGTCATTCTGAAAAGGCAATAAATCATACTCTCCGTTTATTTCTCACTACCTGCTTCATTGCTGAGGATTTGGGTGAAAGACGGCATAAACCATCTCAGGGGCCATATTTAGAGATACACAAGTGAAAAATGTTATTAAAATACCAAACTGATGTCTTTTGATCCAATTCAAACACAAAAGCACATGCACATGTTTCACACATTCACATGCAAGAGGGAAATCTGTCCACACATGGCCTCATCTGTGCCCTATTGTACCTTCTAGCTTGGATATGCTCTACCTGGGAAAAAAACTCAATCGTTCACTTAGGAAATTAACTCTACTCGCGCAGTATTTTGGCACCTTTGAGAACCAAGCAGAAAGATTTTCATTAGAGGAAAGTGTGAAAGACATATTAGCTGTTATAAGTCCCTACTTTATTTAAAGCTATTTGGAAAGAGTGGAACATCGCCCTTGTTAGAGCGATTCCTTGGCCACTAAGTTCCTGTAAAAGGTCCTGCATTTCTGCTTTATGAATGAACTCCAATCCTTGCCTGAGACCACAGGGCACGTTCCCTACTCTTCCATACCCGAAGAAGCCCCGGTGCATTGACCTGGCGCCGCAAACTGTTAGTCAGTGGTAAACAGATACTTCTCCCACCTCCTGTACCCCCTCCCCCCCACACACACACTCTGCCGGCTCCAGCCTGTGGTCCGTGACCCCCTGAACCTCTCTCAACCATCAAGTTCAGATTGGCTTCCTGCTCCTGCCTCCCTTTGGATTGGTGAGTGCAGGTGCCTGGCTGTTCCTCTCAAAAGCCCGGGAGAGCCCTGCCTTGAGTCATCGCCTGGCCCCGTGCGCACCTGCAAACCAGGAACATCAAGGCCTACGTGACACTCCCACCCGGTCCCCGCGTCTGAGCCTCCTGAGGCGGCGTGGCACCCGGCACTACCCCCAGGCCTTGGAAGGTCATTTTGTCAGAGTTCTCCAAGTGGCCCTCATGTGGCCACCTGCGGAACTGCAAAATTCGTGAGCTTTGGTCCCTGAGGGCACCTGAGTTTGACAGGGGCAGCAGGGAGCCATAAGGGCTGATCAAGTTATAACATCACGTTGTATAGGAAAACTTCCTTTCGAATTGCAGTTGAAAGAGGTCATGTAAATACAGATCGTGGCTCATCTCCATCAATCCGATGTAGCCATAAGGTCTCACTTTATGATGTGGCAAAAGCTTAAAAAAGGACTTAAAATTTAAGTACAAGCTTTTATATTTATGGCACACTGTCAACACACACATACCCAAAGGTTACAGAGATTTAAATAAGTTTTCAGGAAAGGGTAGAATTGCCCTGTGTGTATAGCCAATTAAAAGAATACAAGATCTTTCATTAAATCCCTCTAGATAGCAAGAGAGCTTCCTTTAGAGTTTTAAGACTTTCCATAACATTTAAAGTTGAAGGAAAGAGTAAATCATAAATTTCCTAAGCAATCATTTACAAGAAAATCTATTGTAACAAAAATTGTATATTTAAAAATAAAATAGAGCATTTTTCCTCTAGGGTGGGCTATATACACAAATGTGCATCTATACTGATACTTGCTTTTAGATGAAGCTGATTGGTCCAGTGTCCAATGATTCTGTATTCTGTATTTTTGTTGGTGATTTGATACTGGAAGATGTCATAACGTCCAGGAGCATCACCATTTTCATTAAAAGTGACAGGTGTTCCAGCACTACCTATAAAAGTTGTGAGAACAATGTTAATAAACAGTTTTAGTAAGATAGTCTGCCACGTTATTCTCTAAGAAAGAATTGTAGATAAAAATATATTGTGTGTAGTCAGAGACATGAAGATTGAAATCCATACAAGGTCATTCTTGATAGCATAATATGATTTATATAAGAACAATTCCAAACTTACATATAGGAAAAAGATGTGCTTTATTATGCACATGAGAAAGTAAATGATGAGAATCAAAGTTAGGCAATGTACAAAACAGTTAAATAAATTAAAATAGATAGGCTGAATATTCAATACTGGATACACAGAATGTCAGTTAAAAAAGAAAAGGGTAAATGCCTCAAAACATAACAGCTATTGTGCAATATGAACTACAAAGAGCAACTCAAAATACATCAGAACTTCCCACTCAGATTCCCCAGGTCTTTACCTGATCCTGATTTCAACTCCACTCTGAAGCAGTTGTCCTGTTCAATTTTTCTTCTAAGCCTCTGCTTCTACTATCTCTGCCCAAGAGTATATCAATGTAGGCTACTGTTGGGAATCTTTCAGTAGGTGAGGCAGTTATTGCTGAGAAATCCCAACTCTGCTCCGATCATAAAAGCTCCCTGGCTTCACTGTGACTAGTGTATCAGTGTCAGAGCAGTAGGACACAAGAAATGTCATCTTTTCTGAACTCCCATTTCTCTCTGAAGCTTTCATCTTCTCTCTTAATAGCTTCTGCTCACTTTTCCTTTCCTCCTTATTAACTTTCATATAATCACAGGTTTTAGGAGTAGAAAGGGATCACCACCCCAATGTTTTCTTGTTCCATCCAGCCCCACTATCTACACAGACTTTCTTTTTCTCTAACAACCTTTAGAGCTCCCCACCCCTTTATTTTCTTGGCTTACCCTTCTCTATCTTTACAAATTCACCAGACACTAATCCCTTTTCTTTGTGCCTATCTTCTCTCTACAGAGTCCCTTCTCTGAATTTCTTCTCACAGCATATTGGATTTTATTTTCTATTGTACAAGAAAGGTTCCCCTTCATGCTATCTCCCTCTTTTACATTATACTCTCCAACAGTAAACTTTAGTAATCATTCAACTGGACACAATTCCATCTTATAATGAGTTTTTACTATCTATGGAGTTGTTTTACTAAATGTCAATAATCCTAAAATTCTAAAATATTTAACTTAAACTAAGTGAATGACTTTATTACACAAAAAAACTAGTTATTTGCAAATGAATACAGAGTCACACAGCAACAATTAGGGTAGTTCAGTAATGTTAAATAGATATCTACTATTCTCTCTAATCGGGGATCTCATAGTGAGACCACACTGGTATCTGTAAGAACTGCTGAGGCCACAGAGATGGCACAGACTGGAGGAAAGCACAGGCCTGACAGTCAGGAGAGGTATGTCCAGCCCAATGAGATCCCTCATTTATTTTCACAACTCGGGTGTGTCTCATTCTCTTCACTTGTCCCATGGATACTTAGTGATGAACAGAAACATATTTTGAAGTCATAAAAGTCTTACACCCATTTCAAGTATTGGGATTCTTCTGAGTTCATCTGGGAAATAACTTTATCATAAACAAGAGAGAAATTAAGAACTGGGACATAAAATAACAGCTCCTCAAATAACTGGTTTTGTCTTGGTTATTCCTTAGATACTCAAGTGGAAACCCACTGGCCACACCTGACCAAAATCTTTCCTAAGTTTGGGCAGGTTGGCTTCTTAAATCCTCAGTTTCCTCATCAGTAAAATGGGGTAATAAGAAAGCTTTTCTCATAGAGCTGGTATGAGAAGTAAATGAAGCATACTTGTAAAGTGCTTGAAACAAGTACATGGGGAAATTATATATATTTTTTCATTTACATACTCATTTTTGTATTATTTACCTCATATATATTTTCAGCACACATCAACTCATAGTAATAGAAAGGATACTGACAGTTCTTTAAATTATTTCTGGACAATGGATTGTGGAAGTTAAAATGAGAACATTTCTGCCTAGAAAAATAAATACCAATTATGAATTTCACATTAAGATCATCAACAATTCCTGATATTTATATACCATTTTGAAAAAGTTCAGTGTCAGCCTATTTCTAAATAAAATATTGAATTTTCTTTAAAACAACTCCCAATGTTGTCCCCTCCCTGAGTGAATAAGTCCTGCTCTCCTACAATAGCACTTCTGAAACTTTCTTTTACCATAATAACACCCCAGATATAAGAATGAAATGTGTGTAACACACTTCCGTGCATGTACTTAGGTTATGCATCATTTCCAGCATGCCAGCTATTATTCCACCTCTTTTCCCCAACTCAGGAAAGTATATTGGAAAGCAATTGAGTAAGAGTCACATTATCCCAAAATAACCAAAATAACCTAGTTATTGAGACATCGGTATTAACAGCAGATTACGACGAGCCTAAATTTCACATTGCATAGTGGTTACAAATGTGGGTTCTAGAGTCTGAGCATTGAGTTCAAAACCAAACTCTATCACATATTAGATGATTAATAAATCACTTAATTTCCCTCTACCTCATTTTTCTCATTACTTAAATGGGGCTAATAATAGTCGGTCTCTCAGAGGGATATGTGAGAATTAAAGAAAACATTAAAGTTAATGGATTGAATGATTAAATATTATTAAATTTCTGGTACATAGTACTCACTATATAAATGTTTGCTAGTTGTCCCTTTATTGTTTTGGCAGTGCTGTGGCTGAGACCCACTGCCTATAAGAGAAAATACAAACTTCTCATTGAGCCACATGACTTCCTTGATCTCCCTTCCCAGACTCTGCCCTCCCCTCTCAATATCACATGCACCTAAAATCAAGTTCCTAAAATACAATTCACTCTTCCTCATCGTCTTGTTTTTGCACAGGTGTTCTCTGTTGATTCCCTTCCTCCTTCCTCTTATGCCTTTTTCTCTCTGTACCTTGAGTTCCTTCAATATATGGTTCAAAAACCACTCACCTGTAGAAATCTGACCCTCCAAACCTGGAAAAAGGCCCAAGGACCTGCTCAAGTCCTACCCCCTCTGCCACAGCACTCACCACAGTCCCTGCACTGTTACTATTCAGCACTATGCTTGATCCAAACATTTCAACAGATACTTATTAAAAGCTGCAACTTGTCTAACATGGGGTCGACCCCTCTGCCTTCCTCAAAATTATGACCTCCTTAATTCAAGGGCTGACTGTTTCTTTGATCTTTGTAAGTACTGAAACTAAGACAGTGCTCAACAATGAATAAGCAATCAACTATGACAGCAAGCATGAGCAAAGTTTCTCCTAATGGTAAGCAAATATAGACTCATCCTCTTCACAGTGTTTATAAACTTCATTTATATCATCGCATCTTTTATATTCACAGATGAAAAGACTAAATCAGTTTCTTTCACATTTTTATCAGCATGGCATTAGAAGCCACTGTGAAACAATGATATATCTTTGAACAGTCTCTGAGTTCATTACTGGTAGCTGAACAGGTTTTCATCCCTCATCACTTGCATCTTTTATGAATCTGATTTCTAGTCTTGGGCTAGGCCTTGCAGCCCATGTAAGCCCCTTTCACAGGATTTTCCTGCTACTGTTATCTATGTGTAAAAAAAAAAAAGCATCATTGAGTAGCTATGATGGGACATGCTGTTTATTAATTTCCAAAAGATTATACTTTGTCCTCAATCACGTTACCATGCAAAACAGAATGAGGTGACATTTTGTTCTTAAAAAGTCTCAAGTGACTAATGTCTGCATATAGAGTTTCTCTTGTCAATTTATTATGATTTAATAATAACACAGGTAAGAAAAATAATATCAACATATTTGATTAGGAAGAATTTTTAAAATATTTCATCCCTGAGTGTTAGTGGAAAAATGGAAACACTCTGATTTACCAGATATCTCAAGCACTTCCAATGTGCCTATATGGGGAAAAGAAAGATATGTCCAATGAAGTTTTTATTTTAAAATGTTGGCTCTTTTGGATATTGTGCAAATGAAGAGTATGGGTTTGGGATTCAGGGACTGAAGTTTGATTTCTGGCAATGTCAATTACTTGTGTGAACTGGGCAAGTTACTGGCCCTCCCTCGAAATGTTTTCCTATCTGTTAGGTGGGCTTAGTAACCTCAACCTAACCAGACTATTGCTGAAGTTAAATGAGATGATGCATAGAAAGTAGTTAGTGCAATGACTGGCACACAATAGGTGTGCAATTGAAGAAAAATACCCTTGTTGTTATCTGCTCCTTTGTCTACACTTATGCTCCCTTTAATAAGCATTTTCTTGTTTGCACAATGCAAAAAAGCAATGTGCTTTTGAGTAATAATTCATTCACCTTAGAGTGAAAATTTATAAATATATTTATATGTCTGAGCCTCTCGGTTTGTTTTTTGTCAAATTTATTATTTCTCTTCCACATTCTTGCTACCAAAGTTTTATCCATCCCCCCACTTATGACCACCAACACTACTGGGTAAGCAGAAAAAAATAAGAAAGCTGAAAATGAAATAAGCAAATTTAGTAATTGCTAGCATGCTTAATGGAATAATTAATATATGAGGTTTAAGTCCAAGACCAAAATACACGCTGGAAATAACAATTTTCCACAGAATTTCAATTATTCATGCTCTCACTTTCCTTTTCCAATTTATTTTATTAAGTATTTACTACAGTCAATAAATAGAACCACATATTTGATTTATAATTGCACTATCATTTAATTATTCAGGAATCAGTCCGATTATCCATATAAATAAGCCATTTCCCAGTTACTCCACCTTATTCATTGAAGTCTTTAGTATTGGGCTCACTGCTTCTTCTACAACCATTTCTACTATTGCTGGTGACTTTATTGTCCACCTGAATAACTCAGATCCTGGCCTCTAGGCCCTTTAACCCCGACACTTTCAATTATTTCTTCCACACAGCCCACTGTCACATTCTCATGAGCATACACTAGTACTCGTCATATCCAGTAACTATAACACTCCCCAAATTTTACACTCTTAATTTCACCTTCTAACCCCATTGCAACAATTCCACGACCCCCCAACAATAGCCATTCATTGATCATTCCATTCTGTGACTCTACTTCACCCCCATGAGAGTCTCTTCCCTCCTATTCCTGTAGAGATTCTATGATCTTCCTTGCAAATATCCTCTCCTCCCTTGTCCTTCTCTCTCTGCAATTTTATCCCACTGCCAAATCTCAATCATGATTAAATCTACTGTACTATGTCTTTGCTTGTCCTTATGCAACTGCATATTATTTGACAAAATCATGAAACTTTGCTATTTGGCAGGGCCAGGGCTAGGGCGAGGTAAGTGAGGCACCTAAAGCACGACTCTAAGAGTGAGCTCTCCAAAGCATTGTGTGCTCAGCGTCTCACTGGCTTTACCCTCGACTTGGTCTTGCATTAAATTCATGATTCAGATTTTAAGTGAGCAATCAACTTGCTCTGGAATCCTACCATAGTTTCCCAATAAGCCCACTTTTGGATGACTATTTGATTGTTTTGTGCTTCTTTCTCTCTGCTCACACATGCATTACCTTCTTTCTTCTGTCCATCAGTTTGTCTCATACTGTCTACTGAGAAAACATAGCAGTAACTTGGAAATTTCCTCATCATTCCACCATGAAATCTACAAATCTACTTGCACATACATTTCCAGTCTGTCTTCCCTCCTGTTCCAGTGCTACACATGTGCCTGAGCCAATCCAAGACACTCTCCTCCCCTTGTGCTCTGGACACATCCACTCTTACCTTCCATTTTAGTTTGCTAAGGCTGCCAAAATGCAACACACCAGAGATGGATTGGCTTTTGGTAAAGGGGGATTTCTTTAGTTAAAAACTTACAGTTCTTCAGAGAAAAGGCAGCTAACTTTCATCTGAGGTTCTCTCTTACACTGGAAGGCACGTGGTAATTTCTGCTAGCCTTCTCTCCCAGCTTCTGGGTTCCCACAGCTTTCTCTGGGGTGATTCCTTTCTATGTCTCCAAAGGTCTGGGCTGAGCTGTGAGTGCTGAGATGAGGTATGCTGAGCTGCTTGGACTGTGCTGTGCTGAGCTCTCTCATTTAAGCATCCAGCCAATTCAACTAAACATCACTCATTGCAGCAGGCACTCTCCCAAGCCAATTGCAGATGCAATTAGTAACAAATGTGCTTCACATGCCAATGACTCATGTCCACAGCAAGAACTAGACACCTTCACCTGGCCAAGTTGACACCTGAACCTAACTACCACCCCTTCCATGAGCTTCAGTTTTACAGTTATCTTTTCTTTCTACTACCTCAACAAATTTAGACTCTTTGCAGAAATATTCCCTTCAATTTATAAATGAGACCTAATAACTCTCATCTTTAAAAGAACACAAATAAACAAATCCTATTATCCTAACCTGCTGCTCCATTTATGTGCTTCTCCTTCATATAAAACTTTTGAAATGAGTTATCCATACTTTATTCATTTTTTATATCCCATTTACCATTCACCCCATTTCAATTTTTAAGTTTAAGCTCATTCCTCCATTGGTGAGTCTCAGATTTATATGCCTAATCCTGAGTATAGACTTACCCTAATTACCTACATCCTCCATTTGGTTGTTTTATCACCATGTCAAACTTTATGAATCCAGAAGCAACACTTGACTCTCAATCATTTCCAAACACGTTCCTCACCAAGTGTTTCCCTTATTTGTAAGCAGTTGACCTGTCCATCCATTCAATCAAGTTAAAACCTGTCAGGACTACATCTAATGCATTAGGAAGCTTTATCTCTAAAATACAACCAGAATTTTTCCATTCTCTCCCACCAGTCTGATCCAGGCCACTCTGATCTAGACCCCTAACCGATTACCTGTATTCACACTGAGCCACTAGGCATCCGTTCTCCACCCTTCAGACAGAATGATACTTTAAAATACAAATCATCTCATTCCTCTGCTTAAAATTGCATAGTTGTGTCCCATTTCACTTTGAATAAAATGCAAAAGGCTTATTATGGCCCTAAAGACCTTCCCTTTCCTCTGATCTTACTTCCTTCTACACTCCGTTCTTTTTGGGATTTGTATTTTTCTGTTCCCAAACAAGATATGATGCTCAGGGCTTTATTTTTCCTGTTTTCTCTCTCTGCAATGCTCTCCCCCTTGGATCTTAGCATAGCTGGTTCCTTCTTATCATTTGTATACCCAGCTCAAATACCCCCTCCCCACTAAGAGAGTGGCCCCATCGGATCACCATATCTAAAGTAACCTGCTTTCTACCTCTGTCATTCACTATTACACGCATTATTCGTGTATAGCATAGTATTTATGAACTTCTAAAATACATTATTCATTTAACTTATTGGTATATATTGCTTGTCTCCTACTGGATTGTAAACTCTGTGAGCATGGAGAAGGTGGCCATTGTGTTCTCCACTGTATGCATAGCAGAGACTGTAGGCTGAGCACCCAATCCATATTCTCTTTTTTCCAAGCACAGAGTTAGGCCACGTTTCCAGTCTTTTTTGCAGTTAGAGTAGTCAAATGATTAGTTCTAGTCAGTGGTATGTTAACAAGTGATATTTGTTACTTATGGACCTGGCCTGTTAAAAACATCCCACATTGTCTTCTATGCTGTTTTCTCCTTCTGACTGAAAAAAATGGCAATGGCATGCTGGCAACTTGGGGGGTTGCCTGTTAAAAATAGCAGAACGCACATCAGCTTGGATTTCTGTATGAGTAAATGGAGGAATCCATGCAACCAACCTGTTCATCCTAATACTATTACGTGAGTAAAACAACAAACTGCTATTCTGTTTCAGCTATTAAGAATTGGGAGTCTTCTTATAGTAGACAATCATAATACTCGATTATCTTGCAAGGTAGGTTCTCCAGAATACTTATTAAATGAGTGAGTGAAATTGTATCAAAGTGGAAATGAATGCTTCACTTGACATCATATAACAATGCTTTAAGAGTAATATAGTTTCATAAAATGAGCATCAAAGACTTTGGCTGGATCAATAACTTGTTTTAGATTCTCCTTAACAATCAATATTGATTAATACAATGTTGACATATATAATAGAAAGATGAAATCCAGAATGGGTAAACACACTATAGAACTGCATGGATAAATAAACATGCACATTTACCTTGGCTGAAGTTCTCACTCAATTAGATATTTTAATGAAAACTAAATATAATAGTATTAAAAACACGTGCCCGCTTTCAAGGATTTGTGTATTGAAATGGCTTTAACTGGTTGTTTTGGTGTATAAATATTTAGGAAAAGGAACATAATCAAATGGCATTTCTAATTCTCTGAGCCAATGCTCCTTGAATTGACAATAGTGCTTTCTGTTATGTAAGTGTCTTTTTGATCCTTGGATTAAAGGACTTAAAGAATGTAAAGTGTCCTTGTATATTAATGGACAGCACCGTTTGAGTACAATCACAACTTATGATTGCATTTATAGTACTCAAATAACTGATTGAACTTTTTTTAAAATAAGAAAAGATCCATTATTAATGATACATATCTCAGAGAAGCAGATGAATTAGCAGGTTTAAATACAATCTCTTGTATTTAAATAGACCAAAGAGTCTATTAGAATATCAAATGGTTAAATGAAAGAAATGGAAAAGAATATTCATTAATTAGGCAAGATTTTGTAATACATATTAAGGATTGGGGAACAAACCAGAGTATGTTACAATACCCTGGATCCAGAATATTTACATCCCCTGACAGCAATCCTTCCTTCTTATTGAGCAACCTGAAGCCCTTTATTTGTTTTGTCTTCAGGTGAGGGGACACATAATACCTCATACATAGTTATTAGTATACGTGACTTCCATTCTAAGAAAGACTACGTGATTCATCCATGTGTCTCCAACAGTGGTGAGCATATATATGAGTGTCTGTATATGCACATCTATTCCAGCCTCTTAACATTTGGTGTACTGGGAGGATGGTCTCTGATCATCTAGTCCACTGTGTGGCTAGCAAAAGGGAGAAAAATGACATTTCCTTACTATTTGGATTTCGAATAGTCAAATTTATCAATTTCTTATAAGGAATGCTTCTTCCATGTCTTGTTTAAGAAATCTTTTCCTACCTTAAGGTTTAAAAGTTATTAATGAACAGTTTTTACTAAGAGTTTTTAAATTTTTCTTTCAACAATTGCAATTTTAATCCACCTATAGTTGGCTTATGGTATGAAGCAATGGTACAATTTCACCTTTTTTTATATTGATAACTATTTTTCATTTCTTTTTATTAAATCCTTCCCCCTTTGCCATTGACGAGACAGATGCTTCTATTTTAGACCTAAGTTTTATTGAGACATGGATCTTTTTCTGGGTGTTCTCCCCTTTTTCATTAGTCCATTTGTCTCTCTGTGGCCCAATATCATATTGCATACATTAATAAAACTCCATAATGGGAATGATTCCTGGTATAGCAAGTCCCATTCCTTTTTCTTCTTTATAAAAAGTGTTCTGTCTTCCCTTTCCTTTCTACTCTTCCATATAAAATTTAGAACCATCTTATTAAGTTCCATGAACAATCCTGTTTGCATTATGATTGTGAGATATATGGACTCTACAAATCAACTGGGGAAGATTTTCTGTCTTTATGATATCATCTTCCTACCTATAAGCATTGGTTCCTCTCCAGTTATTTTGATCTTCTTTTATAAGTATTAATGCCGTTTTACAATTTTCTTTTCACAGCACTTAACTATTTCTTGTAGATTTATGCCTAGGTACTTAATATTCTTTGACACTATATAAATGGTATTTTAACTACATTATCCATTACGTTACTGCTAGTATATAGAATGCAGCTGACTTTTTTCTGTATTAGTCATATATCTAGCCCAGTGGTTCTTAATTGGGAATGATTCTGTCCTTTTTTTTTTTTTTACATGGGCAGGCACCAGGAATCGAACCTGGGTCCTTGGGCATGGCAGGCAAGCGTTCTTGCCTGCTGAGCCACCATGGCCCGCCCTGATTCTGCTTGCCTGCTGAGCCACCATGGCCCGCCCTGATTCTGTCCTTGATGGGACATTTGGCAATGTCTGGAGTTTTTGATTGTTATGACCTGGGGGGTGGGGTGAGGAACTACTGACATCTGGTGGGTAGAGTAGAGGGATGCTGCCACAGATCCCACCCGATGCCCAAGAAAGCCCCTACAACAAAGAATTATCCAGTGCAAAAATGTCTATAGTGCCAAGGTTGAACACTTTGCAAACCTCTATTCTTATGCTTAGTAATTTATCTCTAGAATTTTTTTATTTCTATGTAAAGGATGATATTATCTCAGAAATAATTATATCATTATTTCTAACACGTCTACTTCTCTAAAATCTTTTATCTCTTCTTCTTGTTGCACTATCCAGGGCCTGCAATACAATGTTGACATGAAGCAGCAATAGTGGGCATCCTTTTATTTCCCCTAAGACTTTAGAATAATCCTTCCTACCTTCCTTATTTAGGATTATGTTTAATCTAGGCACTATATAGTAACTTCTTATCAGTTTAAGAATATCTCTTTCATTTTAAATGTATTAGTATCTTTATCATGAATACATTTTGAGTTTTAGCAAATGATTTTTCTGTATCTATTGAGATATTTTCCATAAATCTGTTTTTCTAATGAATTACATTGATACATTCTCAAATAATATACCATGGAAACTTAGAATAGACTCAACTTGTTTTCAAGGTTTTTTTATATGTGCTGTTGGATTCAATCTGCTAACATTTTGTCTAAAATGTTTGCATTAATAATGATGAGTGAGATTAATCTATAATTTATTTCTGGTAATGTCTTCCTTGTTTTGGTATCAGGGCATAATGGCATCAGAGAATGAACTGGAAAGTATTCCCTCTTTTCTCATTGCCTGAAATAATTTGTTTAAAGCTGTATTAATATCTTCCTTGAAAGTGTGGTAGATCTCACCTGGAATCAACCCAAATGTCCACAGGAGAGTGAATAAATCATGATACATGGTATATTCACATGATGGAATATTACACTGCAGTCAAAATGGATGAACTAGATAGACAGCCAAAAATATGAACGAATCCTAGCAATATATTATTAAGTGAGAAAATAAGTGTGTTTTTATACACTTTTACAAAGATATAAACAATTACCTTTTAAAAAATATTAGTTTTCTGGGAATACATATAGCTGCAAGACAAATCTATAACAATAGGTCAGGGAATATTGATTTTTCAGTATACATGGATGGATGGGTTGATGTTGAGAAATATAGTTTGATTATAATTGTTTGTCAAAGTCATAGCTTTTGTTTGGGGTCGTGTTTTAATAGTTACTTATCAATCTTTAAAATAAACAACTGACTGACTAACTAAATGAAATTAGAGCTTGCATGGATGAGGAATTAACATATCTTATGAACCAAAGGACCAAGCAAAAAAGAAAGAGAGAAGAATGAAATGGTGAAGGAAGAGGTCCAAGGGAAAGGTGAAGAAGAGGAGAAGTGGGAGGGGGAAGAAATAAAGGGTTGGAGAGAGGAAGGGAGGAAAGTGGGAAAGAGAAATGAAGAAAGGGTGGTAGATAAGGAGGGAGAGAGGGAAGAGAAATAAAGTTAGGATGAATCAAAAGATGAAAGAAAAGAACGGGCAATATCCTTATTGACAATTATGGAAAAGGCAGGGTATACTGAGAGACAGAGCTTTAACTGCCATGTTCTGTGAATTAACTGAATGCTATACTTAGCCTTGTTATTATGCCCTTGGAAAATATGAATCTTTCCCATAGGTCTATGAACCCAAACAAGTCACATACGGAATTGCCTCCACCCAATTCTCCAGAGCAGATTTCCAGAGTATTTTTAGATTTTATATTAGTCAACCTTCTGTCAGAATTTTCAGCTTATAAAATACAACAGTCTGGCATTAGAATTGCATTACATTTTTAAACCAAAAAGTTTAATTCACTTTTTCATTATGAAGATTTTTCTGAAGAGTAAAATAAAGCTGAAATTCATCTCTTTCCAATTAAGTCATTGCTTCATTTTTTGCTGACTGCCAAATTGTTCTTGTGTTATGCATGCTTTTGTCATAATTCTTAGCTTGGGATTGCATTAAGTACAGTATTTAAATGTATTTCAGAATTAATGTTTTTTTAATATTTGCAAAATTACTATGAGCCAATCAAATACAGATACTTTATAGAAACAGATGTCACAATGTCTAAAGACATGTCTAATATATCAACTAGGATAGGTCTACACATTTCTGAAAATAAGTTATGCATTGAATTATAAAAGGATATCAAATCATTTATTTATAATGGACCTGATTTTCTGTAATTACACCGTCAATGTATATTAGGCCACTGTGATAAATTGAATTGTTTAAGTTACTATGGTGATTTTGAGGTGTTTCCATTCTACTCTCCATGCATATCAATTTGGAGGATAATTAGGTGAAAGAATGATATATATAAAGAAAAAGCTGTCAAAAATTTAAAAATAAAACTTAATGTAACTTTAGCATACCCCTCTCAGTAGTTGGCCTTTAAGAGAACAACAATGACTAAATAATGCATTCTATTTTCAAATGTGTATGCAACATTTACAAAAAATTTGATTATTTTCTGCCAAAAATAAAATGTTGGCAATAATCAAAAGTAGAAATATTCATATTCATATTCTATGACCCACTCTCCAATAAAATTTGTGTTTAACAACAGCTTCAAAGGTTTAGAAAATGCCAACTAAGGGAAAAATCAATACTCCACAAAGGTTTGGAAAAATCAATTAAACACTCATTTTATTTAATTCCTGAATCAAAGAGAAAACAAAAACTAAAATTTCAAAGTACTATTAACAGATAACAATATATTTCAAGCCTGTAAGATGTAGCCAAGGCTGCTCCCAGAGGGAAATTTGGAGAATTAAAATATTTTATTGTCACACATCTCATATACATATATACATATATAGAGAAAGAGAAAGAGAATTTTACAGTCTTGGAATGATAAATGGCTCTCTAAGCATGGCACTAAATCAAAACTATTAAGTAAATAATTGATAAATTTGACAACATAAAAATTTAAACCTTCCGAATTTGAAAGTGTTTTTTAAATAGTCAATCTAAAGATATAGACCAATCTACAGAAATGTAACAAAAAGTTAATATTCTTAATATGCAAAGACTTCTTCCAAATAATAAGAAAAATTTAACACTGATACAATTCGAAAAAAGTGAAAATACTGAAGAGAAAAATTTTAAACGATTACTGTAAGCATATTGGCAATGTTACATCTGATTAATAGTAAAAATATCAATGAGATGTCACTATTTACATTTGATCCAAAATTAAATGGTGTTGGTAAAGTGGGGTAAAATTGACACTCATATGCTCTGCTAATAAAATGTAAACTGAAACAGTCATTCTGGATGTAAATTTTCAAGATGTATCTAAACCCATTGATAACATACTTATTCTTTGATCAAATAATAGGAATTAATGCTAAAAAGTTGGCAGTAAACTGTGAAAGAAATATATAGAAGGCTGTTCATTGAACCATTGTTTAGAATAATGGAAAAAAAAAAGTGACAATCTAAATGGGCAAAGGCATTAGGAGTTGTATTCCATGTCCAAAATAACAATTTCTGCATGTTAAAATAACCACCATGCTACAGACAGAAAATCTACATTAACCCTGTATGAAAGTCTCCATTTTATAATGAGTGCAGTTTAGCCTTTGGGTGTATTAAGGAGGAAGAACCAAATTTTCATATCTTCCTGTGCATTTATCACAAGGAAGTATAGGAAGAAATGACTTAAAACAGAATGCCAGGTTTAAATTTATGTTTACAGAGTTTTTTTGTCATCAGTATGTCATTCACTATAATTTTATTATTATATAATGCCATATAGAAATTAGTTTTCATTAGGAAAAATTTGTTGGTTCTGCTTAAAAAGACGCAGGGTGTATTGTCCATGATCACTAGAGGAAATAACCTGTTGCCCTTTCAAAGTTCTCTTTTATGAAAACACATTGGATTAAAAAAAGAAGCGTTTCAAAAATTAAATAGAAGCGTTTCAAAATAGACATGTTGTGAAAATTGAAAAGCCAATTCTCTGCCAAGCCCATCGTCAGCTGTCCATTTCTTAACCGTTCCTCGCATTCCCATTAGCAAGCCCACAGTGTGGCATAAAATAAGCTGGGAGGAATATCTGACCCCACCTTGGGGTTTTCTCAGGCTTTAACTATTTGTCACTTCTCATTCATCAGCTGAATTGATTTCCTGACCCCCATGGGCTGTGAATCTCGGTTTCTCATTTTCCTTGTTCCCTTTGCATTTCAAAACTATTTAATCTCTCAGTGCTGACATAAACCCTGATAAGGCTATGCCGCTAGTATTTGCCACTGACTGCGCATCAGCATTAGTACCTGGGTCTCCTAACCTAGTACGAGCCTTCCAGACACCTGGTGACAGGCCCAGTGTCACCCTTCCCCACCCCCTGCCCCGTCCCTGTCGTCCTGAGATACTGCATTATCTTCGCTACCATCATCGACATTATCCACCTATGGCTGAGTCCTTCGTATTTGCTGAACATTGTGAGAATCCAGAAATGTAGGTTATCCTTGGCCTAAGATGACTGATGAACTTTCAGCGAATTTATCTTTGAAACGGTGATTTTAATGCTGACTTTGGATGATGGACTGTTCAATCAATGACCTCGAGGGTCATGGCCATCCAGCCATCCAGAGGGAGTGGGGTTTAATGGTAGAAGGAGCAGAGTCTTTGGAATCGAACTTGCCAGAGCTGTGAGCTGTCTGGAAAGCTGCCACTGTGCCTAATCCCTTCTCCTCTGAATGGGGATAATATGGCCCATGTGGTAAGGTGGCTCGGAGGATGGATGATAAAGCTTAAATAAAAATGTAATATGTTCTCAATGATTCTTATTGTCTCCATCCCTCAGTGCCATGTCTAGGAAAGTACAGTAAATCAATAATTTTGTTCAGCCAAATAACAAATTAGCTTCAAAATCCAATTTTATCTTTTTTCCCCATTGATTTGATTTAATATAAAAAAATTAACCAAGTTGGCAATGCATTTTTGCGACAGGGATTCACATTTAAAAAGACTTAATGCCTTATAGCTATTTATGTTCAAGACGGCGATTTGTATCAACTTTCTGTATTTCACTCTATATTTGGCTAATTGAGAAATTGATCCACTGTATCTCATTTTATTTAAAAAAACGTAATAATCAAAAGCATTAAATCCACACAAACCTTTACTTTGAGCTTCACTGCCTTTTGTTGAGTCCCAAATTTAATGGAGGTTTAGTGCAATTATTTGTTCCTGTGGGTAAAACTAAAATGTTGGCACCTCTCAGGATATATTCTTTCAAAGGAGGGGAACTAGTTTTATACCAGATAAACTTGGCAGAATCTTTCTTTTTTTTTTTTTTTTTTCAATTTTCAGAGTCTAACATTTTTTTAAATAGCCTTTACCTAAGGACTCTGGCACATTACTAGAGTTAGCATCAGTTGGCAAAGCAGCATATTTGTACACTTCAATTTGGGTAGCCCATGAGTGATGCGGTATAACTGTCAGGGCTTCACGTAGAAACAGGAACTCCGATTCCTTGCATCTCACTTGCCAACACTCAGGTCACAGATGTATCCGTTAATGCACTAGAGCTAATGTGATTCAAGCTCAACTGTGAGTAACTCGTTTCAATAGATGATGAAATAATTAATTTACTGCTTTATTGAGAAAAAATGTTAGATTTCCTAAATACATACAAGCATGTACATATCACAAATTCACAATTCAAACCATAAACAGTCCATTTTTTAAAAGTTGATATCTCAGATTAATAGAGATGGCACACAAACACATATTTTGATTCCTAAGGCAATGTTCTACAAGTTTCAAAACAAATGTCTGAAAAGAATCATTAAGAAAAATATTCTCTAGAATTTTTATAATGTTTTTTTTTACCTCCTCTGAAATTGCTGAATGCTTTATGTTTTCTGATTTAAATGTTTTCTGAAATTGAGCACTCTGAAGTTAATGGAAGCATTTAACTTTATGACTAACAAACCCTCAGAAACTTATATAAAATATGTACTTTGTATTTTTAAATCTTGAGATCAGCTTAGAAGGATATTGTACATAATAGATTCTAGAGAGTAAGATTCTGCAAGCCTCTTTTATCTAAGGCAAAAACAAAATCAGAAGGCCACACAAGTATGTTCTGTCATCTGAAATCTTACAGGAATTAATTCTAAATCTTTTAGCTACCTCATAGTTAATTAGTTTATTTTTATACCCTAACTAGTTCGAAATACAAAATGGAAAGTTCGAAAAAATGGTAAAGGCAGGATACTTGAAAATGTCTTCAATAAACTAGGTGCCTTTTGACTTCTCTTTCAACAACATGTAATTTTTGTAACTATATTTCTGTATATCCGTTTTCCACTATATTTAACTTTTGCTCATAAACTTCTTGAGGAAAGTATTCACCTCCACATCTGCACATCATTTATAGTTCACCTAAATTCCATAGACGCCTCCTGCCCCACCACTGAGGTCGACAAATGAGACTTATGAAATCTTTACACTATCTGTAATGGTTAGAAACTAGTGTGCATATGAAAATACATCATTCTGCAGAGTTCGATTAATAGGGCACTTAAAGGGATTAATGACAACAAAAAGCTTATCGATGATATTTTATTATGTTTTATGGAATGAATAGAAGGACTGAGGAAAAGTTAAGTTCCTCACTGTCTCATTAGTGATGATATTATTGAAATAGTTACACCAAATCTAAAAGACAGGTTGCAGTTTTACCTTGCAGTAGTTACTAATAGCCAAGCTATTTCATCGGAAGAGAAATAAGGTGAAATCTTCACATTTTCTTGGCCCATAGTACAGTTTGTTGTGTATCAACAGAAGTAAACACTATCCAAGGGCCAATATCCAATTAGAGATATTCTACCTGTTTATTGTTCTTTTAAAACCAAGCTTATGTAATTGACCATCTTTTTCATTGACAGTGGAAGGAAATAGAACATCATCAACTATCGGGAGAAACAAGTTGAATGTAGTGATCATAATAAACACTGCTGACGTTTTTATTTTTAACTTAAAAATTTTTAACTTAATACGTATTTATTGTAGAGAAATTTTGAAAGTAGAAATAAGCAAAATAAAGAAAAGATAATAAAAGAGAAAAGAGAATATTTGTACATCACCCTACCACTATTTAGTGACAACTATGATAATCGCTTGATCTATATTCTCTTTCAGTATATCCAGAGCTATATTTTTAAACAATAATGATATACTTTTTATTATTTCATTTTTTGAACCTTTTTTCAATTAACAAAATATTATTGGAAACTCTATATATCAAAATATAAATAATTTTATACATGATTATATATTTATTGGCTATATTAATATAATTTTATTGGCTACACTTTAATCCATTTCTGGGTGTACCATAATTTATCCAGTCCCCTAGTGATGGATATTTATGTCACTGTCAACTATTTGATCATATAATATTCCTGTAAAATCTCATACATATTTCTTCATACAATAGTCTTTTTGAAAAAAAAGATGTCTTCATCTGGGGTTTGTTGTTCAAAGGATACAACGAATTCTAATACAGATGGCTAACTTCCTTTTAAAATTTTTACATCAAAATTGTGGTGTTTATGAGTAACCACTAATATTTATACAACGTGAAAAAAGTCTTAAGAATTACAACAGGATGAAAATACACATAAAGACAGACACACACACATTTTATTCTCTAGCCTGTGTGCTGTGCTTAATATCCATGCAAATAACCTGGGGTATCTTTATAAGGCATATTCTTATTCAGTGGTCTGGGATAGAGCCTTAGGATCTGCATTTCTAACAAGCTAACAGGTGAAGACAGGATTGCTGACCTGCAAACCCTATTTTGAGTAGCAAGGACCTCCAGGTATCACAATGTATTATCATAAACTTCTTGAGGAAAGTATTCACCTCCACATCTGCACATCATTTATAGTTCACCTAAATTCCATAGACACCTCCTGCCTCACCACTGAGGTCGACAAATGAGCCTTATAAAATCTTTACACTATCTGTAATGGTTAGAAACTAGTGTGCATATGAAAATACATCATTCTGCAGAGTTCGATTAATAGGGCACTCAAAGGGATTAGTGACAACAAAAAGCTCATCGATGATATTTTATTATGCTTTATGGAATGAATAGAAGGACTGAGCAAATCATGCTCTATTTTTCCATATATATGTTGGATCCTTCCACCAAAGGTCCTTCCCAGAAAAAATGCCAAATTAGTTTGCTTGTTCCCTAGGCTATGCTCACCGAGGTGGGTGTGCAACTTTCTCTCTCAGTGCATCTGTGTGGCACAACACAGGTTTAGAACTATTGGCTAAATGAATAAATGAATTTTAAATACATTTTGGAGAGTTTGAATTGGAAGTCTTAATTTTACTTCTCATGTAAAGGGGAATACCAATAATCTTAAAGCAGTCCCTTCTGAAGCTGCTGTGAAGCATGAAAACATTGACTCAATACTGCCTATGCATTGTCCAATTACATAAAAATTGATACAATTCCTATGACTTATAGTTAAAGCATTAACTACACAGCCCTGGAGAGATTAAGCATTCCTAATTCCTTGTGGGTTTCAATTGGGTTGTCAGTTTTATTGAGAATAGTGGAATGTGTGATTTAATTTCCTGAAAGAAAACACATTTCAAATTCAAAAACTATTTTGAAATAGGAAAAACAGGCAATGATAGCAAAAAACAAAAACAAAAACAAAAACCTCTCTTTCACCATAAACAACAAATGAAAAGATGAGAAAACTGCAATTCTATAGGTATGCAAGATTATATAAGTAAAAATGACTATGAAACAAAAATAAGAACTGTGGACAGCTCCAGATACCAAACAACCAAAACACAACTACAACAATGGTTTTAGAAACTTGCTTTGCTCGAAAATGTCTGTTTCTCCTCGCACAGAAAATTACCATGTAGGACATTAATGTCCCCTCCAAACTTGTGGCTAAAAAAGAAACATTAATCTGTTGTTTAGGCCAAATTTAATTTGGGTAATTATGTTCTAGCTGCCTTGAAGTCCCCTGAAGTCTCTCATAATCTGTCATGTCTATGCTTAATCTGTTTACAGCAGTGTATGCTCTTTCAAGTGGTCATTAGTATCTGCCCCTAAGGTGGCTGCATTTCAGCAGGAAGAGGCATGATTCCTATATTTCAGAAGTATACAACATGAACAATTTTCACCCTGAAGGTTGATGATGCAAATCTACCTGGAAGCACCTGTGAGAAAACTGGAAAATCTCTTCTAAAGATAAGTAACTGTTACCAGTTGTACTCATCCCTGTTCCTTGTATCTCCCAGAGTTTAGCTTAACCAATGCTTTTCCTTGCAAAAAAAAATTAAAAACTTTTCAGACCACACTTTTCTGTGACATGGTTGTGTGGAATATGATTTTTTAAAAATCATACATTTAGACTTTGAAAATAAACTGCTAGTGGGTGCAATCATATTATTTTGTGCTTTGTTTTGTAAAACTGGATTGCCTAAATAGCATGGCTGTATTTTAATAACACTTTCTGTTCCCCTATTATGTCTTTATAAGGAGGAAACTCCACCATAAACAAATGATGCAACTTATATGACTTGCAAACCTCATATAAGCTCCCATCTGCTTCAAAACAAGATAGAAAATTCCTACTATCAGCATAACTATTTCAGTTAAGCAGAAAACTATGTGTAAATGCAATGGGTTGCTCTGGGAAGTTAGCCCACTACCTTAATATATTAACACAGACGATTTTTCTGTTAATTAGCTCAGTTCACAGTCCTGAGGGGATGGACACATGAACAAGTAAATTTTCTTAGAAAGGTAGTTCTGAGCATTGGTAGGCAAGCTTGAGTGTAGCAGTATACCATAATTTATCCAGAAAGCACTACAGAATGAGATGGAGCCCCATAAACGATGCAAACATGTTAAAGAGTCAAGTTTACATCAAAAATCTGTGCGTAAAATAACCCTGACCTGTTCCACAACTTGGTTTATCTTGCTTCTATCTCTGTGCTGTGTTTTTAGGTCTGGGTCGCTAGGGCACAAGTCAGCAATATCCCAATCTGGTCATCCTGGATTCACTCTCATTTTTTTTTCCTTGAATATACATAGCAGGCTCTTCACCCAGTACAAATTTCTCCCATTATCTGTCCTCCTTTCTAATTCCATGACTGTAGTAACCCTGGTAACCTGATTTAGCACACGAGTTTTCTAATTGGTCTCTGTGGTCACCCATTGACCCAAAACTTTAGCCAAATCATATTACTCAAAAACCAATTGTCTCCCTGCTTCCAACAAAATAAAGGTCTTGTATAGCGCAGCATCCCAACACCCCCACTCCACCTTTGTGTTCTAGCCAGCCTCGCCACATTTTCCACTTCACTTGCCACCAAATGTCACTGCACACTCTACTCCAGCCCTAATGTCCATTTGAGCTATATCCTAGATTCCCCATATACAGCAGCCACCCTCGCAAAATTGCTCAAACAGCTTTCAGTGCATAGCTGTCCTTCCTACTGCTATCAAACTCCTAATCCTCTTTCAATTCTTATCCAAATGTACTTCCTTAGGGCTTTCTTTTTAACTGCCATTTGCACATAACTTAGGCATTCTGTTTGCATCTGTTTTTATTGCATGTAGTTTTATTTTGCATGGAACTTTATCAACTGCCCATGCAATACATCTACTATCTTCTACACTGAATCGTATGAGGATAAGATGTATCCTCCCATCACATAGTATGATCCAAATGCTTAATAATTATTTATTGACTTTAATCCCAGCAATGTAGGGCTCAAGGGCCCAGAATATAGTAATCTGATGAGAGCAGAGGAAACAGGCAACAGAAAAACTCAGGGACCACCTCATAGCCTTTATCTCTCTGCTTCTTTGTACCTTCCATTACAGTTTTCTGAATAGTCTTATCACTTTATTAGGGGGTCCCAAAAGATTCTGAAGGACAGTATCCAACAGCAGCCAGTCCATTTTGCAGTTAGAGCTAAGCATGAGGAGGCGGAGGCAGGGGGAACTTCCTTTCCCTCCAAGCCTGAGGAAGAATGTTGCTTCAAAAGCCAAAGGTCTAACTAGGCTAGAGTAAAATAGCATGGGGAGGGTTCAGATAGGAGACAGCTACATTGGGAAGAGTGCCAATCATGATTAAATAAATAACGTGCTATGCCTAGATTTTCATTAGACGGTTTCCACAGTAATAGCTCTGCGTTCAGGAGGCTCAGAAGCTGTGGCATGGATGCGACCTTCCGCCAGGAACTGAGCACATCTAGTTGGATGATGTGAAGGATCATTAACCACATCTTGCTGAAGAACATTACAGGTTATAAAAATGTCATCTAGACCATGCCGACAAGCCCATCTGTATTTAAGGCCAAATCCCTCTGAGAGAAAAGCACTCCATGTGGCTCAAATGGGGCTGTGATTTCAGGTGTCAGAGAACTATTAACACATAACCACAGTACACAAGCTATAATAGAGCAGTTGAAGGAATATAGGATATGAAATCTTTCCAAATGCATCAGCGCTAACTCATCAGAAGAGTACATCTTTTAAAGGAAAAAGAAAAACTTTTTAAGAACATCATATGATATCTATAGAATTAATGGGAACCTGAGAATGGTTATGAAATTAATGGCTGGGGTTCTATTTACAGGATGGGAAGAAGGAGTGCTAAATGTATACCTGACTGGCATTGGATTCCATCTGCCAAGGAGGAGAATGGGATGTTGTGAGAATAAAATAGGATAACTAAGAAGAAAACATTAGTTTAAACTGGGGGAAAACCAAGCTAGCCTATTTTCTAGAATCATATCAATGGAATGATGCCTGAGAAAAAAGAAACTATTCCTGCACCCAAGGATGAGTGATTGTTTAAAAGTATTTTTATTATATGCATCTCTCTCTCTCTCATATATATCTTTTTTTTTTGCTTGGGCAGGCCCCGGTTATGGTTATTGAACCCAGGTCTCCAGCATGGCAGGTGAGAACTCTGCCTGCTGAACCACCAGGGCCCATCCTTTCATATTTATCTTTTGATGTGGACACATAAAACATATATATTAAGGTGTGCACACACATATTTGTTGCAGTTTTTGAACCTAGAGGAAATCATGAGTAAAACTTTCTAATTTCACTTCTCGCCCATGTGTCTACTGCCCTCCTTCCACTCCTCTCACCATCCCTGACATCTTCTGAAAGTGGAGAAGCTATTCTGGGCACCCCTCTTATCCAACTCTCTTCCTTCCTTTTTATTCTCTCCCTCATGCTACTAAAGCCTCAATTCAGATGTTTCGAGGAGAGGAAGGTTCATGAGAAGAGAGGTCCTCACTGAATTATATTTTAATTCTCTTCTAACCATAGAAATCCCATAATAAAAAGAAGAGCACACTCCTGGGTGTGCTAACACAAAGTTTACTCCTAACTGATGCTCTAGTGTGATTCAAAATACCTTACCATGAATATTAGCAAGTTTTAAAGAAAGTTGGTATAACTGCTCCATAAACCGTATCAACTGCTTTATTCTCTACTGCTTTTGTCAATGCATAAAGACTTCATAGTCAACATAAATTTATATTTGATTTTGAATCATACTCTTGAAGTGTTTGGTTAGAAATGGAAATCATTACTTTTTTCAGTTTTTCTCTGGTCTAGATCTATTTATTTTCTATATCTGTCTCTAGCACAATGATGTGATTGCTCAACAAAACCTCATAAACTGACCATACCCTATTCTGAAACCCAAACAAAAATCAAGTAGGTCTGAAAATCTGTGAAATAAATTCAAGTTGGCTTAAATTCCAATAAAATCATATATATTAAATATGTGCAAGAGTCTCAGACTTTAAGAAGCTTCCCTTTATTTGGGAATGAAGACATGGACACTATTAATCAAAATAAAGAAAAATGGCAAGTGACAAGGAATAAGCATGGTATAGCCTTGTCCTCAGGGGAGAGGAGTGAGGTTACTCCTGCTGAACACATGAGAAGGCTTTTTTGGGAAACTACTATTTTGTGCCAAGTACCAAGTAAGGCAGTTTTCATACATTATCACATTTAATCCTCACATCTCTGGCAAATAGGTCATTTTATTTTTTATTTTGCTGATGAGTGAAATGAAGCTTAGAAAGATAAATTAATTTGGTAAGAACCATCCATGACCATTTTTACACCAGGGGTCTTTCCGCCTCAAGTGCAATGATACGGCTGAGGCAGCTGAAAGGTGGGTAGGGTTTTGGCGGGTGAGATGAACAGAGTCTGCAGCATGAATTGAGGCACAAAGGGAAGACAATCTGAGGCATGCTCAAAGAACTACAATGTGTCTCTTGTGGCAAAGTTGTTCCTTTTTATCAGGAGAAAAATAAAATCTTCACCAGTCCTTAATCCCTGGATTTCCAATTACATCTCATTGGCCAAAACTTTCATACGGGCACCTCCAGCTGGAAGTTGGGTAGGCATATTGCTGTACCAAAGGCAAACTTGTACGAACATGGAAGAGATGGTGAGTGGATGCTGGGTAGGCACTAGCATCATCGAACACACATGCAGATCACATATAGATCAATAACAGCAGCTCTTACTATAACTGTATTTCATTGAGTGTAAGGTATCCATTTCCCACATCTTAATATTTATTAAATCAGTATGCACTTCATAATCAACATTAATGGAAACTTGCCACTTATAATGAAGTGCAATTGTTGGCATGACTTAGTGTTGAAGGCATTTGATGTTCATCCATGTGTCACCACAGTGAAGTTTTCTCCACTGGTAGCATCACACATGACTGAACTTTAAATTTTTATTTATAATTGTGTTTAAAAATGTCAACAAAAAGATGATGTCATGATGCAGCATGAAAGATTGCTATACCAAACAAAAAAGAAGTAGAGTTGAAGGAAAGCGATATTGTTAGTGGTTAAGAATATTGGTGCTAGAATCAGAAACTAGTTCAGGTCCCACCACTTAAGGGCTGTGTGATCTTGGGAAGTTACTTTATCTCCTGGGGCAGCTCATCTAAAATGGGAGTGACAATGGGGTCACTGTGATGAGTAAATGAGACAATAATGACAGAATACTTAGAATTGTGGCTGGCACATAGAATACATTCAATAAATATTAGCTATCCTTATCAATACTGTTTGAAGCAATAAAAAAGGTAATGTAGGGGAATAAATGCATTTTCATATTCTCTCTTAAGTCCAAATCCAAATGCTTTCCAATTTCTAAGGAAGAAGCTATATGTAAATAAAACTGTGTGTATATGCTTACGTTTAGTTACCCAAAGAAAAAATATTACACACACAAGGAATGATGATCAGAGGTAATAGAAATTGTCAAATGTCTTGGAAAACATCATAGGATTTTAAAAATGAGGTGAATTTCCAGACACCCTTAGAGTTTCATGAGGGACTAAAATTCAGGAGCTGTAGAAAGTTTCCAGCTGATATTGAAGAGATATGTTTAATATATCAAGCAATACAGATGTCTATTATGGAAAAATTGAAACTTATTATGTCAATCCTAAGGCAAGTGTGGATGTCAGGATCATAAGCTTGGGCTTTGAAAATCAGGCCATGATTGTGCCACCAAAGGCCAAAATCATGTGGAGTTTTTAGACCGTGAACATGATGAAGGCTTAGAGTCAAGTTTCGATTGTGATATTAAAGAATCAAGTCAAATGGAATCATTTGAATTAACGTATAGAAAAGTGATCTCAGTTAAAAAACATCATGAACATTTAACATAGTGTTTCTTCTTTCCCAGACATATATCTGTTAAGCCAGTGGTGAAACTTAATATTCGATGGTACCTTGGAACAAAGTTACCATTCCAAAATTTGTTCCTAAGGGCAAAGTGATTAAAGCAGATTGAACTTTATTTTTAAACAAAGTACAGTATTAATATTTTTTAGCATTGTAATTAAAAATTTTAATCATAAATCCCTCAGATTATATCAATAGCAGTTACATACTTTTTCATCAAAATCTGGTTAGGGTTTTGGAAGGAATGTGTACAAAAAGTGAGAACTCACACCATCCCTTGGCTTTTCTACTTTAAGATCTAATTTTTAAGGATTAAAAATGCCTGATGCCATGGCCATATGTCAGTGTTTCCCATGGACAGAAATGATATGTCCCTAAGCACCTAAATCACGCTGCAAATGAGCATGATTCTCCCCTTCTGAAAATTAGTCTATTTAATCTAGACCTCATGAAAACAATTGCTAGTTCTCTGTGTCTAGCTCAAACTTCACTTGGAATAGGCTGTTGCCTGCATCTTCCCTGTCCTGGAACATTTTATATACTAAGCAAATATCATATGTTACAGCCAATATCCAAATGCTTTTTAACTATCATTGTTAAAAAGAACAATTGGCAACACAATGAATTATTTCAGTTTAGCATCCATTTTTCAAGACAAACTACTGGTTGTTAAAGGCAAGTTTTAGGCACTGATAATGATCCTTAGTAAAAGAAAATGTGAACAGATTTTGAAAACATTTTTAGCTTCATGGGTATTTTATAGGTATTTTTTTATGATGTTAAACACTTAAATCAAGGCAGAATGGCTTGTTTAATTATAAATAACACAAATAAATAACACAATGGAAATATTTACTTATTTTTCTTTTTTTTACCTCTTCTAAAAACATTAGCTGGTACTAGTTTATTTAACCATAATGTTTGGTTAAATGCAATGGCGTTGGGTACCAGTAGACACACACTTTGAAGATAGACATCTATGCACTGAAAATAAGTGAATTTCTTGAAATGATGGGGGAAATAGCCTAAAGAATGGCTGCTGGGTGTATGTCAGCTGATAGATGATGAAGTTAGGTAAGACCTTCAAAAAGAAAGCTTAGTGGCCCCTCTTCAAAGAAACCCATTTTGGGTTTTTGCACTATAACCAACTGTGTGTGTTTCTATTTTATTTAAGTGGGGGGGGGGCAACCATCTGTGCCTGGAACGTAAGTTCTGCCCATAAAATGTCATTACTAGATGGCTGTTTTCCCAGAGGGAAGTCTTATTCTCTGAGGATGCTGATGCTCCCTGCTCTTAGGCTCATTTACTTTCCAATCCATGCTCCTCACGCTATCCAGGATTACAGTTCTAAAATGTCTTTCTGGGGACACACACGCAGAAAACGTCACAGGACTTGTCTGATTAGTAGCCCTTTAATTTCATGATCATTAACATTAAAATAACTTGGACACTGCCTGGCAAACTCACTACATTTCTTGGTCAGCTAGCTCCCTATCACTGAGTTTGATAAATACTGCCTGGCTTCTCCTCTCTGCTAAATCTCCATTTATCCCCACCTTCTTCCTGCCCTAACTGGTGATTTTACCTTATACTTCACGGGGGAAAATAGAACCCATCAGAGAGAACCCCTAATTTGATTCCACAATTAAATTTTCAATATCTTTCACCTACCCCCTTCCCTCTCCTTCTTTAGCTTTAAGCTCCCTCCCATTAATGGTCAACACCCCCCCCCAAAGGTGCTCTGCTCATCACCCCTTCCACATACTCAGGGGCCTCCTCTTCACAGGTTATTGCATTTCTCCCTGCTTCCTTAACGTATTCTTCATTACCAAGGCTTACCTGTCAGCATTCAAACACATGCTAGTTTATTTGAGGACTGAGGAAAGAGGGGAGTGAGGAAAGAGGGAGAAGAAAAAAGGAAGGGAGGGAGGGGGGAGCACCGAGGGGGGAGGGAGGAAATATTCCTTTGATCCACCAATACCTCTACTCCCATTCTCAGTCAAACATCTCTGAAAAAGTTACCTAACTAGTCTTACTCCATTGACCTATCTCCCTTTATCTTTAGCCTTCTGCAGGTTTTTCCTTCATCAGTATTGAAACTGACACCAAATATGTCCAAGTTGCCAACCCCAGGAGACTATTAAAGTTTCTCATTTTCCATGGCCTTTCAACTGCATGGTACCTACCATACTGGATAGGATGACCTCTGTAAGCTGGATCCCCAGTCTATCACATATTATGCATGACCCTTTTAAACTTCCTCATCTCTAAAATGGGGAAGTTATTTCCCTCCCACAAGATTTTTGTAGTAGTTAAATGGATATAACCCAGAACAAGGGTTCTATAGATGTTAGTTGTTTTGTTTTGTTTTATTTTTTATAATTTGATAATATTATCTTGCAGTTCATGAAACACTCTCCATAGGGAACAAAGACAGTTTGCCTGGTCCCCTACAGGCAGTGCCCAGGGCTGGAGCTATTGGGCTTGTAGGACACGTCTCTGCCCAGGGGGTTCAGCAGTGCTGTCTTTCCAAAACTGTCTATGGGGTGACTCTGGAGCTTTGTTCCCAACGGGTACTCTTAGAAATTCTGTGAACTTTCTGAGGTCCTTTTAATTCCTTTCTGATTGACTACACTAGATTTGCCTTTTGTTGCCTGCAACTTCTAAGAATCCTAACTGATAAAATAGTCAATTTTTAACTCAGCTCATCTCTCTCTTCAAATTTCAGATTCATATATTGGAGTATGTCCTTGACATTCCTGCTCAGATATTTCACAGGCATCTCAAATTTAACATGTGAAGAACTGAATATCGATCTCTTTCTCCCCCCTAAAAACTGCCTGTATCTTAGCGTATGACAATGCCATCCTCACAGCTGCTTACATCAAATTCTGGGACCCATCATTGAATGTTCTTTTCTTCATCCCTCATATACTCCAAGTGCTTAGTTTTACCTTAAAATCAAACCCGGAACTTTTCCATCTGTTTTTCTCTCCATTTGCTGCTACCCTAAATCAAATCACTATTTTCTCACAAATGAAACTGAAATATCTGCTTCCTAAAATTTCTCCCCACTTTTCCCTTCCAGTGTATTCTCTACCACACAGCAAAGTATTTTTCTTGAAATAAAAATCAGATCCTGTCATTACCTTACTCAAAATTTCTCAATGGTATCTCATCATACATTGAGAAAAAAAAAAAAAAAAACAAATAAAATTCCTTTCTATGGCTTCTGAAGCCCTGAACAATTTGGACTCTGGCTGCCTCTTTAGTTGCCAATAATACCAATCACCTTCACCACGATTTGTTCGCCATGATCCTTCCTGAGCCACTTCACCCCCTTAAAACACATGGGTTGGGGGTGCAAGGGTAGTTCAGTGGTAGAATTCTCACCTGCCATGTGGGAGACATGGGTTCGATTCTCAGACCATGCATTTCCTCAAAAATGAACAAACAAGCAAAACAAACAAAAGACAGAACAAAACAAAAAAGTCAACAAATGGTGCTGCAATAATAATGGCATGCTCACACGGAAAAAGAATAAATGTGATCCCTACCATACAGCATACAAAAAAGAAAAACAACAACAATAAAAAAACTGCATGGATTTTCCCATGCTTGGAGCTTTACCTAGGCTGCTTCCTCTACTGGGCCAGTTCTGATACCGCCATGCCCACACTCCAAACACCAGACAGGAGTTCTTAACCTGACAATGCCAGCTAAGGGTCCTTACTCAATTCCTGCGTGGTGTGCTCTACTTCCCTGCACAGTACTTAGAGTTGGAAATGACCTATTTCTTCATATGACTGTTTAATATCTGTCTTCCCTGGTCATTTGATTTTTATGATGATAATTGTTCTGATTTGTTTATCCCTAATATCCCTAATACCCCACACCTAATGCGATGCTTCACACTGAACTGGGGCTCAAAAATGCCTGTCCAGGGTTTGAATTAAGGGATCATTTCCAGTGGTAACACCCCTCCATCACTCTGCAGCCTGTGGTGTTTCCTTTGTGTGGCTCCTGTCACAGGACTGCGAAGAAGAGGAGGGACGGCAGGACCAGCTGAGAGGACAGATTCAGTAGCTGAATATGCTAAACCTATTTTCTGAGATGAACAGATGCAATTACGCTTTTGGATAAGGATCAAATTTCTTTGGTAGATAAGAAAAGCACTGGGTGTTTGTAAACTCGATTGTCTCCAACGTGCAAATATGCTCTTATACAGATAATTTCACTATGTTTCCAATGATATCATAAATTAATAAATGCTGAACAACCACCCTGGTGTCTGAGACCTGACTGTTAGGATGATCTAACCTCAGGAGGAGAAAACAGGGAGACACTCCCACCATAGTTACTAAAGTAGTTTTTGCTACTCCTACGCTCACTCTGTAGTGACAGTATAAGTCAAGGACTTCCATTTGTAAGTTACTTAAGAAATAATTGTAAGAAGGCAGTCTCAGGATCATAGAGCTGATCTTTTAAAAGCCATGTTAGCTGGGTGCATTTCTTATTTAAGTAAATAATACTGTCTTCCTCCAGGTTTAAACCTATGGATTCCAATGTGGATATCAAGAAGCAATGACTGAGAAGAATCCAGTAGTATTTCCAGAGGCAGAAAAAGTCACAGAGAAAAAGAAGGGGCAGCCACCTAAAAGGGTTTACACTATTTGTTCTACAGAGTTAGGGATAATTCTGTGTAACTCACTTTCCCAGTGTTGGGAATCTTCATGGCTTTGAAAAAGAGCAAATTTCCCTGGTGGCACATGCGTCTTGGTGATTAGTTCCAGGAACACTAACCTCAGCCCCTATGCCTGGGACTCCGAAGGATTTTCTGAAGAACAGAGTGCTGTGCATTTTAGGGAGAATGCTCTCAAATGTGTAAGGATTCAAAAGAGTGATCATGAAAGAGAAGCTGTATCAATGTGGTTTTATGGCATACCTCTCCATGTGTGGGGAGGGAGGTGGAAGAAATCACTAAACCAGGTAATTCAATTAGGGTGAATGTCATTCAAATCACTCTTTTGACCAAAATAGCCAAAGACATGGACTTGCTAAATGAGAAAATAAAACCTTTCCATTTGAATCAAAATATCCATTTTTTTCCTCGAATTGTATTAAATAGGGTAGCTCCAGGAGAAATAAGGAAACAATTACACTGATTACAAAGAAAACAGTCACAGTTTCAAAAAGCACTAAAAACCCTACCCTAGCATATATTTCCCCACATCAAAGTGGTTCACTCTTTAGCTGTCTCTGTGGCTTACAATTCTAAAGGGATTACGTTTACATGGAACTACAAAGTCCAAGGAAAGATAATAGTCTAGGGCAAATAATGTGCAACAAGAATATCCATGAAGAGATCTGGTTGTTTATTTCAATGCAGTTCACTTCAATTGTGTTGTTTGCTTTCTAATCAAAGAGCAATCTATGTTTCTATTTATCTTCCTCAATGATATTAACAAAGTCTATCCTTTTAAAATGCATTGTGGCGAAGACGAGGAAATAATTGGACCCAATGCTACCCCAGATGATGCAAAATACTTCCTTTGATAACACTCAGTAGATATTATAAAACAGGCTCCATACAATGGCTGGATTTAAAAGTCACAAAGGCATTGTCCTAGAGTTTATATTGCAAGATCAGACAGGGATACAGTTTTCCCTGGAGTCAAGAGAAAATGTCATCTATTGGCATTTAAGTAAAATCTCTCTGTAATTTCTAGAAAAAAAAAAAAAGGAGTGCTAAAAGCACGTTTATATGTACTGTAATACTTCCTCTTCTTCTGGACTTGAGTTGAGCTGAAGAGACACTAGGGTGTTTTACAGACCGCTTGGAGTGTCCATATCATCTGTGAGTATAGCAAGCATCCTGAAAGACACGTGACGGAACAGGTCTTAAGCAGCCGAATCCCTGGCTTCCGGTCTGGCTCTTCTAGTGCCCAGATCTGCAAATTTAACCTATCTGAGCCTCAGTTTCTTCATCTATAAATTAGAGAAAACAGAATACCTTGTTCCTAAGATCAATGTGCAATTGCAAATTCTTAATCGGAAAAATTATGGCAGATTTAAAATTAATGTATGGTGCACAGAATTAAAATAAAAGAGACTTGCCAAGATAAAGCAACAATATTTGAAAAGGATATTGTAAGGTTCATTTTCCTCTAGACTGTATGAACTTGCACCCAGTATTTATGTGGACTTGAAAACTATGTGTTTTTAATAAATTACAGCTCAGGTGAAAGCATTTAAAATTATTAGCTGCTTATCAGCATGAAACACAAAGAACACTAAAGTGTGAGATTTTTCCAGGGAAATTCATCATTAAATGTTCACTAACAATGCCATCATTTCTTTTCCCCTCTATAATCACACTATCTCCAAGACACAATGTTAGGTTTAGCAGTATTAAAACTGGATGAGATTAGGGAAGCTGAGTAGGCAAATCAAATGATTAAGTTAAAAAGTTTTACAGGTATTTAAGCATAGGGAAAGTGTAATTAAAGTTAATGAAGAATTTAAAACAGGAGTGAAAATTAAAGCTGTAGGAAATGTTAAAGAAAAAGAATTACCATTCACTTGAAAAGAATCTAGGAAAAACCACAGGGAACTGAAACTAATTATCATTGATTGGAAGAACCGGTTCTGGCATATGCAGGAAGTGACCCAAAGAAATGGAACTGAGGAAATGAGTCCAGAAGATGAAAAGTATGGGAGACAGATAAAACAGAAGGTGGAGTATAGATTTCATCTTCTAGATAGAATACTGATTCTACTTAAATATGTTCTTCATAACTATTTTATTATCATAAAGGCACTCATGATCTTCTCAGATTCTCAGATTCATTCACCATTCCATCATTCACTTACTCATTCCTTCACTTATTCAATATTATCTTGGGACCTCAGACTATCAGATCATCTTGTTAAGTTCTGTACAACTAGTTTCACCAACTGTCCTATAAGAACACATGACATGCCATAATCTTATGAAATAAAATGGAAAATGGAAAACATCTCATCCCTCTTGGTCTATTATTGGTTATTCATCTTGAACCAGGCTTATCCCTTCCTGATATTAAAACTTTATGATATAAATAAATATATGATATAATATTTTCTGAAATCTCATTGCAAACCTATATGAGGCACTGGAATCATTGTTATTGTCTTTTTAAGTTATCAAATAATGCTCAAAATGTATAGATGATGGAAACCAAGTATCTGGCTGAAATGTAAAGAAGCTTCTTTATTTTATCCAATGACAATAGGAATTATCAAACCATATACATATAACTTAAATGATTCCCAAGATAGATATTTTCCAAATCTGGCGCATGGGAGAAATATAACATTAAAACCAATTTCCAAAAAACAACACATTCCACTGTAACTATTTTTACAGAAATGCATAAAAAATGGGCTAACTTTGGCAAGCCCTCACTCATTCTTATCGCAGGAAATGACATGCTCAGCCATTTCTTAATGGTTGGCAATGTAACACAAGTAATAAATCAAACCTATCTTAAATAATCTACCAATCATCAAAGTCAGGGAACTGCCCACGGATCTTTTGGCATTGGCTATCTTGTTTTTTGGGGAGGTTAAGGGACTATACATTACAAACTAGAAGTAACAACCATAAAATAATGCTAAGGGGCATGAAATGACAAAATTTGGTGGATTTGGAGAATGGGGCAAGAGAAGAGCTAACGGTGGCCATGAAAGTCAGAGGGAGTTGCGGAAGGATTTTGCCACCATGTATTTTTCTACTTTATCAGTTAAAGCAATGATGCTCAGAAGGAGGCACACAGTCGAAAGCCAGCCAGGGCCCTCTGGGGCATCTCATTGACAGATCAGTTGAGGGATTCATTAGCTCTGACTCCTCCTCATGTCACCATCTTGGATACAAGACCTACGATGCAAGCGATGGAAAAGGGGTTAGAGTTAACAATTGGCACTGAACTGGGGGAGGGTGCCTGTGAATGCTGCCACTACCTGCTTTCACAAACAAGCTGTGCTTACTATTAAAAAAATACTACAAATAATGTGCTGCCTCTCATCAATAACTATCTCCTCTGGAAGCTATGTGTACTTAGGGAAACAAATACTTTCTCATCTGATAGCAATTGCAGAGCCTAACCTCTGGCAACCAATGAATGCATTAGCAAGGACTCCAAATGAAAAGTGCTTATGCACACAGCATTATGGCTATGATTTAGTACTGTTCACGTAGCACTTTATATTTACTGAGCTTTACAATGGTTTCTATTATTTATTCTTCCAGACAAATCCATGAGGTATTAGCTCCACTTTTTTAGGTGAGAAAACTAAGGGATGGAATCGTTACTATAAAATCATAGAGATTGCATCAGGTTGTGTCCACATGATATTTGAAAGTAAAACTGAACTTAAAATGTTTTCTTGACATTAAGTAGATCAGGGGCATTGAAAGTATTTTCTTAGTAATAAAACTTTTCAAAAAAAAGGTACATGCAATTACATTTTTATGGACAAAATACCAACTGCATTGTATTAGTAGAAAAATTGAGAATAAATTTCTAATATTTGTTCATTATTAGAGCAACTGCTCATTTTGTTATTATGACTATAACACTTTAAATCATGTAGCATGGATAATAGCTCCAGGCTTGTACCACCCTCAGCATCATGGATTCAAAACTCCTGAAGGAACTTCTCAGATGATTAAGAGCACTGGTTATAGGGGGAAAATGTGGGCCTAACCCTACTGGTTAAAATATGTAAATTCAGTAAAACTGATTTTGTTCATAAACATAATGCCTAGTGACTGAGCTGGGGATGCAAATGGATCTTTGAATTCAGTCTTTTAATTAGTGAGTTCTGCAGTCCAGTTGGTGTTAGAGCGAGATGGAATGGGGTGGAGGGAAAATCAACAGAAAAGACACCTACTGACACAGGGTGATTTAAAGGGTTCAGGAAAGGCCTGTGGTCCATGGAAAACTCCCCCTGTCTTCATTATAGATAGGTATTCTCTGAGGCAGGAAACATTGAACTAAAATTAATTGAGAGATGCTACTGGTTATATTAGTTTTTTTAAAAAAGAAACAATAGCCTAAAGCTGATGATCTGGAAGTTCAAAAGGAATCTGCCAAGAAATAATTTAATGCAATTGGGGCTTTTAAGGACTTAGGAACTCAAAAGAAGTTAAAGGGAAAGAGAAAGAGTGAGAGGGAGAGAGAGGGGAGAGGCTGTGATGGGGAGAGGGGGCAGCAGGCAGAAAGGACAGGTGAGATTCAGCTCACTGGCATTGACAGCATGATATGTGCTGAGACCACTCAATTTCTGAGGGTGCTCCAGGAGCCACAGGCTGAGTTGTGACTCACAGAAACCTGGAAGGCAGTTCTCAATGGAAGCCAAAAGTGGTAAACCCAGAGTTCAGAAGTGAAAGGCCATGCTTCTCCAGGAACAAATGAGGCTATAAAGAAAATGTCATGGCCTTACCTTAGACTGGAGGGAGGAAATAAAATGAATCACAAAGAACAGGAGGTTGACTGGAACCAATGAGCAGGACCAGTTGAGCACAGAATGGTCCGAGAGTATCAGATTTTGGAGGGAACATAGAGATCAGCTAGTCCAAAAACTTTTGTGATAATAAAAAAGCACCTCTATCACCTGTTGGCTAAGTCCACAGTCTGTCTACTTAATGCTCAAATATGGACCAAGGCATTCAATGGGGCACTATGTTATTATGCTACTTTGCATGAAGGCTGCATTATAGATTAGCTGTGGTGAAATATGTGTGTTCTTTACAATGAGGAACCATGAATGATGTACTCTAATGAATTGGAAGGAAGGAGTACTTGCATAAAGAAGAAGGAGTAGATATCCCGATACTAGATTCTTTAAAAGAGACTTCTCCTTTTCCCTAAATTTGTTGAATAGAAAATCAGGTTATTACAAGTGGCAGCAGGAACCCGTCAGGTGTGGCTTTCTGTTAAAGAAGAAAGTATATGTAATTGAGTTTTGTAAACTCAATATGACTAGAAAGGAGGAATAATATTCTGAGGTGACCTTAGATTTGAGTGTTTATTTCACAATTAACATATATATTTTTTCTGAACATATATGTGTTAGTCAGGGTTCTCTAGGGAGACAGACCAACAAGAGATATCTAAATAATAGGGAATTTTATGAAAGTGTGTCACACAACTATGGGCATGCATGAATCCAAATTCCGTAGGGCAGGCTGCAAGCTGGCATGCCAATGAAGGCCTGTGATGAATTCCCCAGGAGAGAATGGCTGACTGAAATGGAGGCAAAAGTTCTCTCTTCTGACAGCTGAAGCCATCACCTCCCTCTTAAAGGCCTTCAATTGATTAGGTTGAATGTCTCTCATTGAGGGAGACACTCCCTTTTCGTTGAAGATGCAATCAGCCACACAGACAATCAATGCACTGATGATTTAAGACCACACAAGTCCTCATAGTCACAGACAGGCCAGTGTTTGCCTGATCAGACAGCTGCGCACCGTCACCTGCCAAGATGACACGTGAGCCTAGTCATCACAATCTACATGACACGTGCCTCTTCCAAGAAAGTCCATTATAGAATATTCAGGAAATGGGGGTGGGGTGGGGAATGATGAGTAAAAGAGAAAAATTTAACCTTAAACCTACCGTTTAGAGATGACCACTACTGTTTGGTGTATTACACACCAGTCTATTCATATATGTGTCCTGTTTATAAATTGTATTTGTGTCCTAATACTCTCTTTCTCCTTGGCAATAAATATGGGGTGTTCTGTCATTTCATCATATTCTTCAAAATATTATTTTAAAGGCTACATGACATTCTTTTGCTTTTAAATCAACTTCCTAGAGTTAAAATGTTTGGTGTCCAAATTACCACTAGTTCACGTAAACTTGTGGATTAAGGTCTTTGGTTTCATTTGCATTTACTTGCTTAATAGTAAGACTGATCATTTTCCTGCTTGTGGTTATTGCATTTATTTGTGTGCTGCCTTCATGTCCCCGTCCACTTTTCTCCTGAGGGACTGGGCTTTCCTTAAGAGCTCTCTCTAAATTAAGTATATTAATCCAACCTCTGTCATACACATATAAAATATCATTGACTTGTCTTATTTCATGTATGATAGTTTCTTACATAAGAAAGGCTTTAAATTTCTATGTGGCTAAACACTTTTTTCTTGGCTTTTGTTTTCTGGGACAAGTTTTGAAAGCTCTTCTCTATGCTGCAGCCACATATACCTATTCACCAGCAATTTCTTTTAGTTCTTTCAAGACAGAGAGGCATAATGGTTAAGCGCTTGAAGGTAGAAGTCATCCCTAATCTCATCTTAACCTTGTGCTTTATTCTGCCTTCACTGATTATGACTTATGCTGATCTGTGCCTTAATTATTTCATGATAAAATGTGATTAACACCAGTATCTGCCCCACTGGACTGTTGAAGGTGATAAATGGTATAATCCATATAAAGTGCATAGCACAGTATCTGGCACATAATTAAATACTCAAAAAATTCTAGACATTAATTCCTTTCTGCAGCTGAACATTATTTTGGAGAATACAATAACAAAGAATCTAAATTTATTTTTCCAAATTTGTCCCAGCACCATATTTTGAATAATACATATTGTGTCCCACTGATTTGAAATGCCACCTCTATTATACACTAAATGACTACAGGTGTTTGGATACGTTTCTAGACTTTTTATTGAAGTCCATTGATCAGCTTGGCTAGTAATGCAATGCTGCTACAATATTAAAATCAGTATGGCTGTATAATGTTTTAATTACTTTTAGTGTAATTATCCCACCACAATTATTCTTTTTCAAAAAAAGAAATGCCCTTGGCTAATCAGACTGCCAAAAATCCCAGTTAAAGTTCTGAGAGGAAATTAGCAAAAGTATATGAAAATGCCATTCCTTTAAACAGCACTCCAAGCGCTCCTTCTAAATGCTCCCTCTAAATACTTTTATGGAAAGTCCAAAGTGAACTTTTCACTTTCAATCTTACCTCATCCCTAGTCACGTCCTAGTTCTGTCCATCAGAGTACAAAAGTACAAAATCAGCAACAATTAGCCTTGGTAAAAAAAATAAATAAATAAAATAAATATCAGGCTTTTACCACGTTCCCTTGTAAAAGCCAGAATGGAGAATGTGGAGAACCTCCCAACTCCTTCTTAAACTCAGCCCTGGGACCAGTTGGACCCAGACTCATCCCAGCATGGGGGGCAGCCCTGCCTTAAAAAGGAGAGGAAACCCAGGACTCTCGGGGCGTAAGAATGGGTAGCTCACAGGGTCCATTCACTCACAGCCAATTGAATGGGGTGCACAGCGGTTGGGGTCTGACCTGCCTCGCTCATTTGGTGTGCCAGCCCTCCTTCTGCTGAGGATGAAGCTAATTAGGTGAGAAGATAGGGGCATCAGAAGTAGTACTGACAGACTACTTCTTCCAAGATTCAAAGTCTCCTCGTAGAAATATAAGTAAAAAGGGGGCTCCTTAACAACTTGTTTCAAATCAATGTATGCCATTTTAATGAGAAAGTTTCCATATCTTCACAGTAGCCTGATTTCTGTCCTGTCTCATCTTTAATGATTTTAGGGTTCTGTGTGCAAAGCACATGTTTTGATAGATTATGCCAGAGGTGTTGTCACTGGCTGTTAAAATAGTGTGACCACATTCATATTCTACTAGGTTTTTATTTCATAAGACTTCCCAAATTACTCTAAATTTCCATTTTGTAACAGGTTCTTTCACTTTCTCCAGGGATTGAAAGGCTTAAAGAAAAATCAAATGAAAAGGGATCCCTTAATAGAAACATGTAAATTATGCTGAGGATAATAGAATAAGCAATGAGAGAAACTGATAGTTTTCAAATTAATTCTGGCCATCCAGTAGATTGGGATTGTGAGAATGACAGAAACCATAGGGAAAAGTGACTATGATATCCTAGGGCTCCTGAGAGCTTTGGAGAGGAATGTTAAATTTAATCAGATGTATGGAAGTCAGGAAGACAACCTTCAAAAAGTCCTGATAAAAGGAAGGATAAAACCATGGCCGAGATTCTGAAATGGAAGAAAACTCAAGAGGTTTATTAGGCTATTCAGAAAGAAACTACAAATTTTTTTCTGCAAATAATTGGAAAACAAAGAAAAGGGCAGAAGACATATCTAAAGAGATAAACAGGAATCTCAGATAACTGCACATTTCAAGGGGATTTGTGCAAATGATAGGAGGACAAGTAGTAAAAGGGAAAATATCTGTAAAACGAAGAATCAGGGAAGCTATAACATATAATAAATTAAGGCTTGAAAAGCATGCATATGGGTCAGTGAAAATGTTCTCTTCCTCTTTCCCCTTCCTCCTCCTCCTCTTGCTTCTGCTTCTTCTGCTTTTTAAAATGTCATTCAGTACAAGAATAGCCTGAGAGTCAAATAACTTCTGTTTATCACAGAGGGAATGATTAATGAGTGTTTGGGGTTAGAAAGAGTAGGGCTGTTCTACTTATCTTTTTCTCTTTGAGGACAACTGTCTATTATGGATTGTCAGTCCAATATTGGCAAGAAGCCCCAAGCCAGGTAAGGAGATTAGAAGCCCCAAGCCAGATTCAGTGACTTATTCTGAATGAATTGAAGACTCTCAGTCATGTTCACGTATATATAAGGTGACCATGCCTTCTGGTTTGCCTAAGGCAGTTCCAGATTATGCCTGCATTTCTGGCATAATGATTAATAGACCCCCTTTTCTTCTTAAAGGCATCTTTATTTGGATAATGTTTATAGTCACTTTCTACATACATCAGCATATTAAGGATATTGCACATTTTATTATTTTCAAAGTCTTTGAGAATCTGTGGAGAATAGAAGTGGAGTTATGAACAGATGTTCTAATTTTCAAAAATGGAAAGATGAAATATGTTGTCATATCTAGGCTAAAGAATATAGGCTTGGTGATCTGAGAATAGATTATTGTACAGATTTTTTGCAATGACTGAAAGGGGGCAAGCAACCACTAAGAGGTAACATGGGTTCATAGAGATAAAATTAGGTGAGATTCCCCTTATTTTTTTTTTTTACTCAGGCTATTGTAGTACACATCATGGGATTTCTGTAAACAGATCAAATGTGGATTTTAATAAGACCTCAGAAAAAGATCTGTTCGATGGTCTTAGAGACAAGGGTGGAAATATGAATTGCCATACAGTCTCATAGATTTAACTGGTTGGACGACTATTCCAAATAGTGCCAACCAATGTTCACTAATGAGCAACATTAACTCCACCCTTGGCAGCATTCCCTTCAGTATTTTTTCTCACCAAATTGGATTAAGACATGCTGATCAAAGTTAAATTTGATGGAAGGCAATAGCAGATATTTAAGTGACAGATCCAAAATGATATCATCAGACTGGGAAAATGGGCCAAGTCTAAAAAGGCAAATTTCATGGGGACCAACAATTTCATAGGGAGAAATTTATTTTCCAAACACAAGTTGCACAAAAACAAGAGGAGAACATGAAATTAGATAGCAGCATATGAAAAAATCAAGGCTTCAATGACTGAAAACCAGTTTGGTGAGTTGATCCCAAAAGCATTAATTTGAACATTAGGAGAGGGATATATCTAGTTCAAGCCCAGCATGTCACATCCGAAATAACATGCTCCATTCTGGGAACCTAGGCTCCAGCAAGGTCATGGCAGATTGAGAACCAGAGAATAATCAGGACAGTACATCGTAGCAGATCTAAGAAAAAGAGGAATAAAAACACAAACAATAACAACACATTGACATCTTATTTTCTGCAATTCTGAAACCCAAAAAGTTTGAAAACTGAAATATATTTAACTTAATCGTTGGCAAATTCTGATCTGAAATGAGGAGAAGCCACTTATACTCTTTATCCCACTTATTGTACATGTTCATTTGTTTCATTGCAAAAATGTTAGTATATTTGATTATGGAATTCTGCCCTACACCCTATTAAGAAGACTACATAACAGATAGTATATATCCAGGTTGTCTTTAAATAAAAATCCAAAATATAGGGATTTCAAAATATATCTGGTCCTAAGAGTTTTGGGTAAAGGATTGTGAAATAATAATAGTTAACACGAAAATAGGGCTTATTGTGTGCAAAGTACTGTTTTAGGCACTTTCTATAATAATGCATTTAATTCTCACAATAACTCAGGACTTATGCACTACGATTATTGCCTCATTTTTCAGTTAAGGAAACTGAAGCCAGATATTTGGCCAAATCTTCATCTTGGTAAGATATGATTTTTTTTTTTTTTTTTTTTTTTTTTTTTAGAAAGAGGGAGGAAGGGAAGGAAAGACAGAGAAAGAAGGAAGGATGGAAGGAAGGAAGAAAGGGAAACATTTTTAAACATTTTCTTGTTTTATTATATTTTGTTTGTTTGTTTGTTTTTTACATGGGCTGGGGCCGGGAATCGAACCGGGGTCCTCCGGCACGGCAGGCAAGCACTCTTGCCCGCTGAGCCACCGCGGCCCGCCCGGTAAGATATGATTTTAATGATATTAAGATAGTTGTCTTCAGGTCAGAAAATTGTATGTGGGCATTATTAAGTCTTAAATATGATGCCTTAAAATAGACTCTTAAAAATTTCCTAACTTCCAGGTATCTATCTTGAAGTAGATCTTTTTGGTTCTGTGAACAATCCCGTCAGTGGTCGCCCTTTTGTAATTTTAGGAAGAAAATGATGCCAATTGTTCAGGAAGAACAAAAACAGAAACTGATTTCATTAACTATCAAGCCCACAACTTTCTGACAACTGCAGTGCAAAATCAGGGCTTCTGGAGGGGCAGAGAAGTAAGACACAAACAGCTGACCTGCAAGATTCAAAGTTAAAAAAATGGTGGGAGGGAAGTGCAATGCAGAACTAATAAAATCGCCCTGAGCAAAGTTGGTGACCCAAGCCCAAGACAGGGACCTAGGGGCAAAGCCACTGAGCACAGCATCTGGCTAATGCTGGAAGGTCCTCTGTGTGCAGACACCTTAGGGATGTTTTGTGGAACAAGAGCTGAGTGTGCATGTGACCTGAGGCTCCACTGCGGTGTCACAGTACCAGGACCAGCACGGACATCCAGGGGCAGAAGACAGGACTTCAAAACAAAGAGAATAGATTGTACATTTCAGCTTTCCTCTTGACCTATTATTTTAAGAAGAATTTATGCTCTTCTGTGCACCAAGTCCCAAAATGCTTGACAATCTAGGAGAAGGATGTCATTCACCCCCTGTTAATGGGTTACCTAGTAAAAGGATGTATAGGAGTATATTGTAAAGTGACTGTCTTCGAGGTATCCCCCTGATGTACACTAGGGTTTGAGTTAAATTCCACAGTGTCACACAAGGAATAGGCATTACTTGGGAAAGGGAAATATTACAGAACCAGGTTCAGCAAGAGGAGAACGCATAGGTCTGCCATCCTCCCATTGTCCTTAGAGAGAGGTGCGGGTCCTGAGTGGGTACAGGCTGCATTCCAGTGGACCCCGATATTGCTGCCCCTCTGCTATTTTTTTTCCTTTTAAAATACCACCGCATATTTGTCAAACTTGTCATGGTAGATGCTGCGTTTTAATAACTGCTAACTTATTAGTTGCTATTTTGAACATTTTAACCCTTCAAGAACCCTTGCTTCTCCAAATTCCAATTCAAAAGTGTGTCTTGATCATAAATGTTTGAGGAGACTTTAGTGAGGGAGATTGACTATATGACCTCTAAGATACTTTCCAGCTCAAGTGTCTTTGGTTTTATTGGGTAGCTGTAGATATTACGTATTATTAATATTTCACATAATCTTAGTTGGCATTCTATTAGCCATCTTCACTGATTCTGCAGTGTCTTGAGAACTGAAATGTATCAGTATAAACCTTTGTCCTCTATTCTATTAACTGATTCAATGCAATATAAACTGCACTCAGGTTGAACATCATTTCCACCTAACTCAAACAATACAATTCAATCTCTTCTGATTCTTTTCCCATCTCTCAACCCCCTGGCCTCTTCCCATTTATTTCCTTCCCTACTCATGCTGAAAACTCAATGGAATCCATACCCCAGCTCTCCTGTACTACTTACCAGGGATTTGATAAACCCCAAATAGCCACAGAATAGATTTATAACTGTCTGTCTTGTAACGACTGAGAGATATAAAGGGCAGTGTGTTTTTCTCTAGTCATAATCCTTAAATGCAGTTAGGAATATTTTCTCTGACCTTTTTGGTATTCTTTCTCCTCTAAACATGATGGTAATTTGTCATCCTGCAGTGGGTGTTCACCCCCTCCCAAGATTTATACAATTGCTCATTAAACTGCTATCAATACTCAAAGCATCTCAATGGTGCCAGCTTCATATTAGTTATCACATTCAGTGGGACTGTTGAGTGGGTCAAAAACGTAGGCTGCTAAGGAGCCTATTGTACGTTATGTACTATGTAGAGACTAGGGAAATAATTAGGTAGAGCCTCTGGCCTCCAGGAACTGAAAGAGTAACTATACTTTAGTGTGGTAGATACAAGAAAGGAGAGAAGTGCAAATGGATTCTAGAAAAGGGTCAGCCCAAGAGGGTCCCATGACACCCAGACAAGTGGAAACGACAAATATGCTGAGCAAGTTACTATGGCAACAAGAACTGCTGCTGATCATTTAGCCAAACAATAAAGGTGAAATTCATATAGTAATTGCCATTGGGTTTATATAAATTTTCCAATCCAGTTTAAAACCTGGATAAGGAAAATAATTGAAAAAAGCCAACAAATGAATCAGAGTTTCAGAATCGCATTTCTAGACTGAGTGCTAAAGTAGCCAGGTGTGCCATACATGCACAGACTGATACGAGCTGAGACTTCGGTCCCCTTAGCCTTCAGGGTGGCAGGAGGAGGAGAAAGGAACGTCCAGCCTCATCTATGAATTATATGGTCCAGTGCACCACATAAATGTCATTATTTTCTATTTGTGCCATGACATGACTGTGGTAGATGGGAGCACAGGAATCACAGGATGTGGAAGTTGAGGAATGGTTAAAATCAAACTAGTTCATTCATTCAATTGTATTATCTTTTTCCTCAATAAGGATATTAGTGGATGTCTTCGATTTGAACCAGCAATATTGATGCATCCAAATATTAGCAACATTAAGGTTTGATCTTTAACACTGTGATTTATTCATTTCTCTTTGAAACTGCTTTCAGAGGTTAAGACTCACATCAATCTAAAACAAGATATTGACTTCTCCTTACATTTTGTTTTTTTATTAAAGACATATAAGTCATATGATTAATAGCTGTTAAGAAGATATTGGCTACTGCTCTGAATTCAAGGAAATCCTCAAATAATACCATAGAAAAATATGATTTTGAAGTATCTATAGTTTTATTGTCACTATTGAATAGCTAAAATTTTTCATCCATAAAGAGCCACTTAATATTCCAAAGAGCTACTGAGGGTTACATTCATGCGTAGTTGGCAGGAAAAATGTGAAAGATTCTCAGGAGAGAGGAGGGAAAATGACAGTAGAGTAGATCCTTTTAAAGGGGAAATATCTTCATTCAAGCATCTTCAAACACTTCTTAAGCAGCAGCTTTCCTCTTTCAGATAAACTAGGAACACTCCTTAGAAGTGCTTTAGCAAAAGGATAAACACCAAAGTTTTATTTCGTAAACGATCTTCCATTAAGAGGTACTCAGCTGCTTGGAGGACTTTTTTTGCATCTTCAGCATGCTCGCTGCTGCTGCTTTTTGACGGGTCCCAATTGTGGCTATGGTTTCACATAGAATCTCAATTTCAGGAAGAGAGAGAATTACAAAACAGGTTACAGATGCTGGGAGGTGAGGAAGCCTTCACTCCAGCACTAGGTTCCCTCTCTATTGTTTTAAATTTAGATTATATATAGGAAAATACTATTGTCACTAATATTTTGAAAGCTATTTTCTGATTTAGAAAAGGCTTTGTCTGAAAGCCTATAAATAATTCTTATTTAAACTTTACCACCTGAGAACATTGATCTAATCCCATTTTCCCTTCGGATCCCAGGAGTTTCTGCCTACAAACTTCTCCATTACACTGTTTGAGTTTTCCTATTTTTCTTACCATTTATTTCATTTACCCTCCTATATTAATTCACCCTCCTACATTAATATATTGTCTTCCACCTTCTTGGATCTATGCTAGGAACTAGAAATACAAAGACCAGTAAAATATGATCCCTTCCCTCAGTGGCACACAGTATCCTGTACGCTCTGCTAGCCCATTTTTTTTAGTAAGCCCATTTTTGTACCTCTAAAATTATCACCTAAAATTAGCATACTATAGGAAATCTTTCTGTAACTGATATTATACTTACTATTGTTTTGAATGCATGGGTGAACAATTTATGGTTAAAAATTAGAATTTCCTCTGATACAAAATTTTAAATGAGGATACATTAAAAGAAAATTAATCACAGAATTTTAGGATGGAAAGGGCTTGTCGAGATCATTTAGTGCACTATTCTCATCTTACTGATGCAGCACTTATGCCTAGAGAGTAAAATAACTTCATTTGCTCAACAAATACTGGAGCATCTACCATATGACAGGTACAGAAGCAGAAGCTGGAAACAGAGTGAGGAATGGGACCCATACTACTCAGTTACAATGAACATATTATGGCAAAGATAATTTAATTATAGTTGTAGCAATTTCTATAAAGGAGAAGTACAGATGCTGAAAGAGTGTAAAAGTAGGATGATGAAATCCCATCTGTACATTCAAGGGTTATTTCTCTCAGAGGGTCTTATTAAAGCTGGGCCTTAATGGGTAGGAGACTTGCCCTAGATTGCATAGCTGGTGAGATATACAACTGGAACTGGAAACCAGGTTACTTAAGACATGATTGGGATATGCCCTACAAGTTCCCAACTGGTAGTTAGGCTGTACTAGGCAATGAGATTGTTAGTAGAAGACTGTCTACTATAAACTCATGCACCACTCTCTAGATCTGCCTTCCCAGGCTGCTCATCTTTCAACAAGCGTATTGACTCTCTATATGTCAGATTTATTTGACCAGAGCACTTATAACATGGTATAGTTTCCAGATAACTGGGACTTACTCTTTAGTTGCTATGTATATTTAATGTCCATTATATCCTAGAAAATCAATAGTTTGTTTCACAATAGATGATATTAGAATTGAAAAAATGCAGTGCATGCACATACATTAAATATTTGTGTACTTATTTTTCTCTGATTATTCTCTCTGATAGTGAGGTCTTGCCCTTAGTGCCATACAATATAATTCATTTAATAATGCAAAGTAAGGAAGGAGACTTTTGGATTTATAACTCTGTAAGGAACCTATTTATTATGAATGTGCCCATTTTATCATGTTGATCTGCCCTGTGCACTTCTGACTAATGTTATTAGTACTGTGCTTTGTTTAGGAGTATGTAAGGACAGCTAATTTTGTGCTGTTTGCCCAAGGATGCTTATATTTCCTCCAACTTTTTTGGTCCTATCCAAGTACCATTCATGCCAATGAGCAATGGCCTGGGTTTTCCACAGGAGGCTCGTCACTCTATGCCCGGAGAGTTCCTCTCTATTTTATTGATTTTCCCATGCACCCGAGTTACGCTACCACTTTTTTCTCTTTCTCCTGCATGATAACTTAACACACATGCAAAAAATACTTTCAATGTTTAAGGAGAAATGATTTGAGAGCTTATAAATGAGTACTTTATAGATATTTGAAGGAACAGTGAACATGCAGAGAAAATAAATGGTTAGGCCGCTGATTCCTTGACACGTTATTGCCGACATGTTATTAGGCCTCGTATTCTGCAGATTCTTATCCCACCTGCGAATGCAGAACAGCCAGCCCCCGACGGATCTCCCACATTGTTTTAGAGATCCCTAGCCAGGATTTTACTTAACAAAAAATGTTCTCCATAGCTCTGTGGCATCAGCCATCATCTTCTCCAACTCTGGCCCCTTTTGGAGAGCAGTCCCCCCTTTACCATCCACAGTTGCATAAGCTGCTCACCAGTGCCAGAGCTGTCAGTGCTCCTCTCGAGAGCCCACATCTATCTATGGTGCTCCTTTGATGGCCCCAAATTGCAGATGCCCCCCTCCCCCCATCAATGACATGCTAACATAGAAATGCAAACTAACCAGCAAGCACTGTGCATAGATTCACTCTAACTCCTATTTATTACAAAGGAAAGAATAAAATAGGTGGAAACTCAAAGATCTGAAGAAATGAGGGTTTCCCCCAAACTGACCCAATTCTGTGACAGAGCAGGGACCTTGTGTCCTTCCCAAACACTCAGAAGTCCAGGCATCAGGTCGGTGAGAATTTACTTTCAGTTTTTATATGTCTAGTTTTAGGGCCAGAGATAGGAAGGATTCCTCTTAGTTGGTGAATTTAGGGATACACGGGTTTAAATGATCTCCCCTTCTCCTAATCCATATTTCTCATCTAAATTGTTTATGTTCCAAGCAGGTATTCCTCAAAGATACAGGTAATTGAAAAAAGAAAAGACTTTGGAGATTATTTTTTTCTTTCCTAATTTATCCACAGCATTCATTGTTTTGGTCATTTCCCACCCCCACCCACTTTCTATATGTGTTTCACTTGGATTGGTCGAGATGTCCCAACCTCAATATCTGGAAATAAATTAACAACTGCTCTAATTATGAACAGCATCATTCAAAGCTGGGAAACTTCAAGATTAAACTGGACGTGCCCCTACTAGTTCCAAAATATTTTGGAATTATAGCATCTCTTTCAGTATGTATCTCCTTACCCTAAAAATACCTGTGCATATTTTTCCTCCTATATGATGTGGTTCCTTAGATCAGGGATAGACATTATGTATGGTTGTAACCCACCCACTATCAAATGTCTTCACTGAATATGCACTCACTAAATGTCTTTTGAATAACTAATTTAACAAATGAATGAATGAATGAGTGACTAATAATAATAGCTGATTTATTGAAGACAAAATATGTTTCCAGTGCAGTGTTAGGCAGTTTTCATAAATGATCTGATTTAATTCACATAATCCTATAAGGCAGGCCTTATTATCCCCAATTTGCAGATGAGAAAACAACCATCAGAAAGGTTGAGTGACTTGCCAAAAGTTATAAAACTCGAAATGACTTTAATTCATTTAACGACTCTAATCTGAATTCAAGTCTGCCCAATTTCAAAGTCTGTATTCTTTTTTATTCCTATTTACTAGGGCAGGGGTCAGCAAAGTATGGTCTGTATGTCATACGTTTTCATAAATAAAGTTTTATTGGAACACAGCCTCACTCACTGGGCTATGAATTGTTTATGACTGCTTTGGTGCTACAACAAAAAAGCTGAGTAGTTGCCACAGAAACTGTCTAGCCTGAAAAACCAAAAGTATTTATTATCTGGACCTATAAGGAAGAAGTTTGAGATACAGAAGGAGTAGCCCACGGGAGTGAGAGAAATAAAGAAGGAAAAGCAAGAAATCCTGGACAAGTGAGAGACCTGGTCTTCATATCTGCTGAATTCACAATTATCTGTTATTCTCCATGAAAATATACAAGTGGGTTATGGTGGGATTAAAAAACATCCAGTCAAGGCCTCAATTTAAATTTAATCTGTTTTAAATTAACCTTGGCTTGTCTCTGCTTCTATTTTATCTCATTTTCTTCCTAGTTTTGTGCTGTGTTTGACTCATTCCCAGTGAAGCCTTTTATGTTTCAAGGGAAGAGCAGTTTAAGAGCCAAAATTCCTGTTAAACAATTAATTAACCTTTCAAAGACAAAGATAAGGTAATGACATTCTTCTCAAAATAAGGCGTAAATATATTTCAGAGTCTACTACTAAGACTTTCTCTTTTCCCTTTCTCTTCTTCTTTTTCCCTGGATGTATCTTTTCCCATTCCATACATCTTGTCTTTCTTCCCTCATATGTCTACTTAGCTGTTCTATATAGGCCTTATGGAATTTTCACACATTTGTTGTATTAATTAAATGAAATTCAGTGTTGTTTTCTTGATATTAAATCCGGTGTTTAAATGTGCTGCATTAATATATGTTTCATAGATAGGATATTTTTACCTGGGAAAGGGCCCAGAAACTAGTTGCTTTTGTTGCAAAGACTGAAGGTCTTTGGCTGATGGGCAGGTCCTTCTCTCCCACTGCTCTTTTCAGCCATGAGTGATGAGTTAATAGCAGACTAAAAGCTCCTGGTAGAAAATAAATATGGACCAGATTGCCCTTCCTGTGAAATAGTTATGAAGTTATTCCTGAGGTTCTTAATAACCGAGTGTAAGACCAGAAGGCAGGAAATTGTGACTTCCATGAGAAAAGGAACTTGCTGAATCTTTTCACTGCTGTACTCTACATTGTCTCACGTAATGCCCGGCATGCAAATATTCGTGGATAGAGAGCAGGAGAGACGGAGGAAGGGGAGGAGGGGGGATGATGGAGGGGAGGAAGACAAAGAGAAGATCAGAAAGGTTAAAAAATAAATTTTCAGAGCAAAATTGCCATGAGGGAGTGAATGATTTGGCTTATATTCTAAAGGGAGCCCCCACTCTTCCGAGGGGATGGCTGCTATAGTCACTGTAGGTTGTGGCTGATGCTGGGGCCCCTGCTGGCACCTCAAGCTCTGTCTGGGAAAAATGACCCATGTGTGAATTATCACACTTGGCTCCAAGCGATTTTGGCTGAAACTTATTTCTTTCTGACATGATACTGCAAAAGAGAGCATTCTCCTAACACTTTGATGGACCAAGGTTCAGGGACAGTGGCAGAACTCACTTGGCGCAGAGGGGACATCAAACAGTGACCTGAAGTTAGCAGGATAAGGCGGCTTAGATATCTCCATATCCATAGGTTTGTCAGATTTTAGCTGTACTGGGACTCCAGTTGAAGCAGCAAAAACCCATCGGCAACCTGCCCAGGGGCAGCTCCTGAAGAGTCTGGCCTGAAGGGTATATTGGGGTTGCTACTCTTTAGCACATGAAAACAAAAATGTTTAGGTTCCTGTCTAAGTGGGACAAATACCGCAGATTCTCAGGATTATTTGGGTAGTGAAAGCCTGCGTGAAACCTGAGACTTCCCACCAGTTTGGGAGTTAGGAGCACACACTTTGTGTTCTGTGTACTTTGTGGGGCCCTCCATGCTGCCCTTGCCAACTTTTCCACACTGTGGTCTCAGTAGGAGAAGCCACAGCAGCCTCTGGCCCGGTGTTGGTACCATTCCTTTCAGCCCAAAGGTATGTGAGAAGCCCAGAAGTTGTTGGCCTCTTTCCTCTCGAAGGTGCCCAGTATCTTACCATTCCAGTAGCTTAGCTGCACTTATTTTATCTTTTTTATAATTCTTTCTATACGATGAAACATAATACACATACAGAAAACTGCCTAAAACCTAGCCACATCTCTTAAAGAATTATCACTAGACAAACATCTGTGTACCCACTCAGGGGTTCCAAAATGGAGCAGCATCGACACTTTCGCGCAGTAATCCCTCACCCTGTCTGCCCTCATGTGTTCACAACAGGCTCCCCAATCACAAAACTGCTTACTGGTAACCACTTATCTAAATCAGTCCTGACTTTCAAGACAATCTTTACCTTGATTTAGTTTTTATCAATTCTATCTAAATGTCCATCACTAAACTTTTAGATGAGTTTTACCTGTTTTATTTTTAGCTTTATATAAAATGAAATCAAACTTTCTTTTTCTGTTGGAGCTATATATACTAGAATGAGTTCATCTGCTTGAAGAAATCCAATTTCACCAGTGTGAGTCATCTTTGCTGAGATGGTTATCTGTGACTCATTCCTCTTCATTAGTGACTAGTATTCCATTATACAGAAATACCAATAATGTACCTATTCTAGTATTGGTGACCATATGAGTTATCGTTAGATTGCCTATTATTAACATTATTGTTATAAACATCATTTTATATGTATCCAGCTGCAAATGGGTGTGTATTTCTGTCAAGGATAGAAATAGGAACGGTACTGAAGGGCTAGATGCTATGCCTATCTTTTAACATAGTGGAAAATGCCAATCAGCTTTACAGAGTGTGTTGAACAAATTAAACTCTCATCAGCAGTGATTGAGAATGCTTCTTGTTCTAGATCCTTGCCGATATTTGATAGTCTCATTTTTCTTGTAATTTTAGCTACAGTATGTATCTTATAGACATATTTTGCTGTCTTATTATGTTTTTACTTGCATTTCCTAGATCATTAACAAGGTTTAGAACCTTTTACTTTTTCATTTTAATTTTTATTAGTGAAGTGCTCGCATGCTCATTTTTTTTGTTGCATTGTTTACCTTGTTTCTCATTGTTTAGTGGAGTTTTTAAATATTTATTTCAGAATATATACAAGCCCTTTAGTGGTCGTATGTGTTTCAAATATGCTGGCCCATTCTGTGGCTTCCCTTTTCACTCTCTGAGTATCCTAAAGATTCTCACATCCAATGGGAGGAGTCAAAGTCTCTGTTGCAGGCTCTCTTATTGATATATATTCGGGAACCATGAGCACAGAGAAGGGGTTGTCACTTAAATTTAGGAAGGATGGGAATACAGGAAAGAGATACAGTGAATCTTGAAAATAGACATTCATATTTTCCAGGAATTTAAGAAAGCACAAGACTTCATTTATAAATGAGATAAAATGAAAACAAAGAAGACACAATCAAAATTGATAGATGATACTTTGGGAGTCAATAAAAGAGATGTATAATAGAAAACCAAAGGCTGATTCCTTGATAATAATATTTACGGAAGCTGACCAAAAAAAAAAAAAATTTAGAAGGAACAACCATCGAAGAAATTTGAGGAATAATCACTGAAGAAGAGAAAGAAGCAGATCAAGAAAGTGTCATAAATGAGCTCCTTTCCAGGGCCACACCAGATGATCCAGAAGTCCTGATTATGACCATGTCAACATGTGGCTGAACAAGGATAGAGGCAAAGGTCATTGGTATTGAGAATACTGAGGATTTGTGATGCTTGGGTATTTGGATTTTTATTTCAAAACCACCCAGGATAATGGCAGAAATAAATGGGGGGAATTGTGTGTCTCACAATGAAGTTATTGAGAAAAATAAGCATTCTGAAGGGAAGCAAATGATGCTACCGAGAATTAGGAAACAGTGGTAAATAAGGTTAGTATGGACTTTTAAAAAAGAGTTGTTGAGTGATGGTGGTAGAACCAGGGACTCGATACAAAGACTATGTTTCCCTTGTCTTCGCCTTCTTAATGTAGCCAAGTGAGAGAGCAGTAATCTCCGCTGGAGAATGAGTCAAGGGAGGTCTGTGAAGAATAGAAACCAAGATGTAATTAAGGAAAAGTAAAAGAAATATCCGAAATTTACAGGGATAATTTTACTTAAAATAAACATTCCTGTGGTTGAAGAAAAGGGGTGAACCAAACAGAAGTCTGCTCATCGTAGAGTGGAGAAGAGCTGAGCTGGATGGCAATGAGGGTAAAATTTGGAAGTTGTGAACTGAAAAGGTGTAAAAATTTGACAGGTATGATTGGCAATATGCACACATTAGATTTGAAGTCTGAGAGATGTTTTTAAATTCCACACTCAAACCCATCCTCCATCACACACACTTACAAACTATGTGACTCTGCTATGCAAAGGAGAATTTTCAAAAATTAAACCTTAATGTGCTTTCTAGGTCCCCTGGACAATAAAACAGCCAGAGTTGGAGCCCTCATTTTCCCCAAAGTATAGGTCTATAATGTTCCCTTATCCCCTGGAGAGGGACTGCATCTTCCCATTGTGTTCCAAAGTCCCCAGGTTCTGAGCAGCCAGCTTTCTTGGACAGCTGTAGTAAAGAGCTGATAACTAAATCCAGAATGCCTGTCAACCAAATAATCTGTGCACACAATATTGGCAGTTTGCTCTCTCTTGCCCTACAATAAGAGAGGATTAGGAGGAATGAAATGTTTCCCCCCTTATTCATGTTACTCATTGCATAAAACCACTATGCAATGAGTAGTGGTGGCTGAGAAGTAGATTGGTGAACGATGGTGGATACGTAGGATTGAATATTGTGCTGCTACAAAAAGGAATGAAGTTCTGAGGCATGCAACATTGTGAGTGAACCTGTGGGACATTTGATGAGGCAAAATAAGCCAGAAACAAAAGAGCAATTACTGTGTGGTCTACTTTAGAAAATGCTTATAAGAAAACAGAGGCCGAGATTTCAAGCTCTTATAGCAGTCACATTTAGTCCAGAGTGGTAATTATTATTTCTGGATTTTGAGAGGCTGTTTTATATATGTATAACCTGGTATTTAGAGGAAAGAACAAAGCTGATCCAATCAGGATTAAGGTAATTCAGAGCACAGGGGTAAAGAAGACATTACCTATGTTTTAGAAGCTCACTTACTCTTTGAGATCAAAGGGAGAAAGTTTTATTTTGTCCAGAACCAAATTTTCTGTAGCACACAATCTAACTCAACCTGTCTGGTTAGCTCATTTAAACAATCCAAACACAGGGAGCCCAGAATAAAAATGAGAGCCTTTAATCCTGTATAGCTTAATGTAATGCCTGGATACATCCTAGAATATATTAAGCAGATAATCAAAAAGTATTGGCAAAGTCCCTAGAGCGATGGGAGAGAAAATATGGAACTATTAAACTTTACCACTGGGGAAACCCTTGATACTATGTCAAGCATTAGGGACACCCAAATCAATAGTCCATGCCCTTGATCTTGAGGTTTGCTCTTGTGAAATTATGTATGTAGCAGAGAAGCTTAGCCTACCTATAGGTATGCCTAAGAGCTATTTCTGGAGGACCTCTATTGTGCAGATGTGGCCTCTCTCGAAGCCCAACTCTGCAAGTGAAATCATTGCTCTCCCCCTACGTGGGACATGACATCCAGGGATGGAAGTCTCCCTGATAGCAGGGGAGATGACTCCCAGGGATGAGTCCCCTAGCACTGTGGGATTAACAACACCATCCTGACCAAAAGTGGGAAAAGAAGTGTAATAAATTAAGGTATCAGTGGCTGAGAGAGTTCAAATAGAATTAAGAGGCTACTCTGGAGGCTACTCTGGGAGTCACTCTTACTTCAGTTAGACATTGCTACTTATTATAACTTGCCAAACCCCAACCAAAACCATCCAAGACAATTCTAAAGAATCCTAAAGAATACCTAGGGCAATATACAAGATTCTACAAAGGTTCTTTATATATATGCACTAGGGTTACTTTCCCAGAAAACTTCAACCTTCAGATGGGTCCCTGGACAAGATAACTCCTGAAATCTAGAGGGCCCAGCCTCTCCAGAACATCAACTAGTTCCATCTCCCTACCCCATATTATTGACAGCTTCTACCAACATGAAAGAGTTACAATGGACATAACCTAAATGGCCCTAAAGAGTAGGAGAAAGGTCAAAGGTGATGGTGGAGTTACAGAGAGAAGGTAGGGGATTGCTGAATCATTATATTGATATTTCTTTTGGTCTCCAGTATCTTACAGCAGCTAGAAGTAAAAACCTAAAATTGTAGAATTGTAACCCATACTAAACTCTGAAATCTGTTTGTATTAGTTAGGGTTCTCTAGAGAAACAGAATCAACAGGGAACACTTGCAAATATAAAATTTATAAAAGTGTCTCACGTGACCGTAGGAACGCAGAGTCCAAAATCCACAGGGCAGGCTGCGAAGCTGATGACTCCAATGGATGGCCTGGATGAACTCCACAGGAGAGGCTCGCCAGCCAAAGCAGGAATGCAACTTATCTCCTCTGAGTCCTCCTTAAAAGGCTTCCCATGATTGCATTTAGCATCACTAATTGCAGAAGACACTCCCCTTTGGCTGATCACAAATGGAATCAGCTGTGGATGTAGCTAACGTGATCATAACGTAATCCTATGAAATGTCCTCATTGCAACAGACAGGCCAGTGCTTACCCAATCAGACGAACAGGTACCACAACATGGCCAAGTTGACACCTGTCCCTAACCATGACAGTCCACCCCTTGTCAACTTGGCACCTATACCTTAGATTTCCAAATGAAAACAAAAATAAGCACACATTTTTTCTTTTACCTGACAATACTCAACTGTCCTGCATATAACTGGAAACACATTAAATCTCTCCAGAATAGGGTGCAAATCCTTGGACAACATTCATTCTTAAACTTGATATCTTACAACTTAAATAGTATAACACAAACAAAACAGCATTACAGTCCTCGTTTCTGTAACTGATCACGTGGTCGAAGTTCATATTTATCACTACCTTCTTCCACTACCCATTCCATGTTCCCTTTCCCCTCAGCAAGCACTTCAGCTGGCCGTGGTTCTTTGCCTGGTGGGGTGACCCAAACCTTCATTCCTGAAGTCTCAGAGCCATTAGTGGTCCTGCCTGGATTGTGTTGTTGCAGTTTTCCATTGATTTTAATCACAGGGCATGGTAGTACTAATAGACGCCCCAGGGGATCTCCTATATTCCAAGAAAACTCTTCTTTACCTCCATTATGTAGTTGCAGTCCTACTTCCTTCTGATAGTCAGGGTCAATTACCCCAGACAATAATGTAATTCCCTTCTTGGTGTGTTGATCCAGAGGCATAAATAGCCCAAAGTGGCCAGGTGGCAATCTTAACTTCCAGTTCAGTGGTATCACTGTTGTTTCTCCTGGAGAAAGCACACCCCGTTTTGGAACTAAAACCTGTAGACCAGCAGAACTCAGGGTAGCAGGGACAGGAAGCAAAAATTTTCCCAGTGGATCACTAGGAGTAATAGTGAGTGGCACCACACCCATTTCCACCCCTTGGTTGAAACATGGATCAAAAGGTGGCCAACATTACCTGAGGTTGAAATGCCAGAACTGCCCTGGTATAATGTAGATGAGGGGATCCAGAGGCTTAGAGAGATTGGGATGTTAGAGTGGATTTATCATGCAAAGCCTGCTCTTACACCCCAGGAATGTCCAGAAGATGCACCTTTTACCAGAACAGTGAGAAATAAGTTTGTGAGACTAGCACCATCATCCCTCAAGAGCTCTGTGGTTGCAATTCTCTGTAGGTCAGATATTACTGTAGGAACTGCTGTCACTGAGCTGGAATCCTTAAACACAATGGGGATGACAGGATCCCGAGTTGGCAGAAGCCAGGTGGCAGCACTTAATCACCAAAGACAGGGTAGACGTGGGTATTATAATAGACAACAAACTCAAAGGAGGCATCAAAATTATATGACACGCAGAGATTTGTGGCATTGGCTAGTAAATCATGGGGTGCCTAGAAATACAATAGAAGGGCAGTCTACTAAATTCTTGTTGGAGCTGTATAAACAAAAGAGTTCTAGGTCAAGGGAACAGAAGTCTAACCTGAATTACAAAAACACAGAATCACGGCCCCTTAATCAATTTCCAGACTTGAAACAGTTTACAGACCCTGAGCCCCTTGAATGAAGGGGAGGCCAGGTCCCTATGGGGAAGAAACCTGTTACACTGCCACAAATTTATACTGTTGACCTTCCTCTAAGTCTTCCTCAAGGAGACCGACGGCCTTTTACCAGGGTAACTGTGCATTGGGGAAAAGGAAATGATCAGATATTTCGGGGATTATTAGACACTGGTTCAGAAGTGACATTAATTCCAGGGGACCCAAAACGTCACTCTGGACCACCAGTCAGAGTGGGGGCTTATGGAGGCCAGGTGATCAATGGAGTTTTAGCTCAGGTCCGTCTCACAGTGGGTCCAGTGGGCCCCCGGACCCATCCTGTAGTTATTTCCCCAGTTCCGGAATGTATAATTGGCATAGACATACTGAGCAACTGGCAGAAACCCCACTCCTGGTACCAAGATGTATTAGTTAGGGTTCTCTAGAGAAACAGAATCAACAGGGAACACTTGCAAATATAAAATTTATAAAAGTGTCTCACGTGACCGTAGGAACGCAGAGTCCAAAATCCACAGGGCAGGCTGCGAAGCTGATGACTCCAATGGATGGCCTGGATGAACTCCACAGGAGAGGCTCGCCAGCCAAAGCAGGAATGCAACTTATCTCCTCTGAGTCCTCCTTAAAAGGCTTCCCATGATTGCATTTAGCATCACTAATTGCAGAAGACACTCCCCTTTGGCTGATCACAAATGGAATCAGCTGTGGATGTAGCTAACGTGATCATAACGTAATCCTATGAAATGTCCTCATTGCAACAGACAGGCCAGTGCTTACCCAATCAGACGAACAGGTACCACAACATGGCCAAGTTGACACCTGTCCCTAACCATGACACTGTTCTACAACTAATTGTTGCACTGTGCTTTGAAATTTATTGCTTTTTTGTGTAAATGTCATTTTTCACAAAAAAAGAAAAAAAAATTATTGTGATGATAAAATATATATATATTCCTTCTAGCCTCCAGTGTTCTGGACCAGCTAGATGGGAAAATCTGAGAAGATGGTATGGTAGACCAAAATAAACTGTGATCTCTTCTGCAACTATGGGTTGAACTGTGCTTTGAAAATTAAAAAAGAAAAAAAGTATAAATATATATATATATACACACTATGGATCCAGGAGGGCTTTTGCCTAACCCACCATTCTGTGAGAGGTTGAGAAGTTATAGGAATGTGTTTTTCCTTTCCTGCCAGCAGCTTGTAAGATTCCCCCAATAAAACCTGTTCCTTAACCATGTGATTTTGTGGAATTCATCTGGAGGCCTGTTTGCACAAGGACCTGAAACAAGCAACATCCATTGATACTCTCATCTGTAAAATAGGAATTATGCCAACTACAATGAGTAATGGAAACAAAACAAGGTAATGTGCTTAAGACTCTTATCGCGGGGTCTATTTTATGGGGCTAATGGAAAAACAAAGCTTTGGCTAAAATAATTAAAACCAAGTAGCCCCAATTTCCCAATTGAATGATAGTGTCATGGTTCTAGCCTTGGAAAAATCACTCCCTAAATAATGGAAGAGTGTCGATAGACTGTCGGGGTGGGGAGAGAGAGTTGGGTGGGCTGGAAATGGTGTTTAAGACGACATTCCTAATCACAAGGTAAAATCAACCTCTCCTACAAGAAGGACCTTGGCATAGAAGTGACAGGGCTAACAAGTATTCTCTGAACAATCATTTATCCCACTAGGTATCTCAGAAGACATAAATACACACAAGAATGCCAGAATTTAAAGTTTCATATCAAGATCTGACATAATCTGCTCAAATTCTGAAACAGTAGCAGCTAAGCAGAATTGCAGTAAAATGAGACCAAAAAAGAATGGTGGGGAAAGGCCTTTGACATTGAATTCCAAAGCCCAGTGGTTGTCCCCCACCAAGACAGCGTCTGCTGCCCCTCTCCAGCATGTCCTCACTGCCGACCTCAGGTGAGGAGTGTTAAAGGTGTTGAGAAGGGAGGTCGCTGTGTTCAGGACAAGGCATCACTCTCTACTCGGAAGGTGTGTCCAATGTGCCATCCTGAGAAGATTGAACTCTTCCGGCAGTACATAATGGAAAAATACTATGGCACTAAGCAATAAACTGAAAATATATCTGAAACCCAAAGACTACATCTGATATTGCTTCTCCCAACTGCAGAATGCAGACTTTTATTTTGCTGTGTCTGAAGAAAAAAAAACCTGCAATTTTCTCTCTTCCCTTACTACTTTGAATTCAGTTAAGGTTACTTTAAATGAGTTATTCCTTCAGGAGTTGATTCCTGTCAAAAGTCAAATTCTGAAGAAGTAAAATAATCACCTTCCCAGATATCAGTCTTGGAGAACGGATGCACGATCCAAAAATTGAGCAGGTTACACTTCATGGGCGATTTATTTTCACAGACTAATTAACGCTTTGTTTACTTAACTATTCTCATTAAATTATTTTATCACAGAGAAATGTATTTCCCTCCTTCTACTCCATCACCCATCTCTCAATAGGGAAGTACTGGCTGGAAAACGAAAAAAAAAAACTTAGTAATTGTCTCAAACCTCACCAACATTAACTGAATATGGCACCGCCCCTAAAGATCAAAGTGGTCATTTATTGAAATAACAAATGACAAGATAGAAAACCAAATTATCAACATGAGTTAAGAGGGAATAGGAATTTATCTGATATTGGTGGATAATAGACAGTCTTATATCAATATCATTCCCTTGTGATTCATTTTCAACTAAAATTTTTTTATTAGCAATGTTTTTTCCTGACTATGAAAGTAATAAACACCCCTTACGGAAACTCAAGGAGATAGAGAAAAATAGAAAGAAAATAATAATAACTAACAATAAAGCTACCAACCATAGATAATCACTTAATGGTTTAGCATTCTCATATAATACTTATATACACCATGTATATGCTTTAGTATTTTACAGTATAAGGATGTTCTCAGAAGACTAAATTTTTTCTAAGTATTAACCATAATGCCACTATTATATTCCATTTTATTGGTATTCGTGTATCCTTTTTCTAGCATAAAATGCTTTAATTAAAATCTTTTTGCACAAATACTTTGTTTTAAATTTTCAGATTACTTGTTAGAGTAAAATACTAGAAGCAGTATTTTTGAATCAAAGAGTAAGAAGGGTATAACTGCCAAATTATTTTCTATAAATTTTTCTTTATTTTATAATCTATTTAAATATTTTGTCAGTAATATAAAAGAGCTGTCTCATCCCTATGTACTCATATTAATACAGAATATTTCTTCTGAATATCTTTTATAATTCAATAGGTGAAAAATAAAGTCTCAAGTAATAATATGCTTCATTGATTACTTCTAAAAGCATAATAGTTTTCATAAATGTATAGTCAAGTATATTTTCCTTTGTGAATTGCCTGAATATGCCTTTTGACTATTGATGTTTTATAATTTTGAAGGAGAGGTTGTTAGAAGTTTATATTAGCTTTGTAAATATCCAAAGTATTTTTTTCTGTTATATTTGAAGCAAATATTTCTCCCAGCTATTTTTTCATGATATTTAAACATTTAAATTTATTTATATTTCCTTATGTGATTTATTCAATTTGTTTTAGTTTAGAAAAATTCCTTCCCTTCTAGACACTAAATATATACTACCTTGTGGATTTTAGCTATTGCACATAAAACTCTGATCCCATTGAAACTACTTTGTTTTATGACTTAAGGTGTGAATTGACTTTCACTCTTTTCCAAACAGGAAAATGCATTGTTCCACCACTAATTTATGATACCACTTTTTCTAGATATTAAGTTCTAATGTATTCCAGGATCAGCTAGTCTGATTTTATTTTTAATGCTTCTATAGAGGTTTTAAAAATAGTACTTTTCAAAATTTGTTAGTGTTAGGATTAAATGAAATTAAAACTTGTTAATGAAATTAGCTAGCAAAAATTTCCACTGCTGACCAGATATTAAAAAAACAGTGAACCTATGATGTTTAATGGTGCATAGATTTTACCAAGCTGAATAACCATGAAATAGGGTATAACCAATGATTTGAGTGTAACTGTGATTAAAGTTTCCAATGTTGGAAGACATTTTTAATGGAAGCTAT